>NC_133132.1:7482625-7782625 GCF_048418815.1 Hemitrygon akajei | reverse complement strand
TTTCAGTGCTGCTGGGCTCTGTGACTCTAATGATATTCTAATTTGTAATTTCCACAGTCAGTGCTTTGCTGCTAATGACTTAATGCAGAAATTTACCCAAACAAGAATTGAAAGACGCTTAGCTGGCTACAGAAAGCATTTACAAGCCGTGATACTTGCCAAAGGGGGTGTTACTAAGTACTGACCATGCAGGGTGCCCAAACTTCTGCTTTGGGCCCTTTTCCTTTTTATTTATTTTGAATCTGTAAAAGATGGAAATAAAAAGGTAATCTTGCTTAAACTATTAAAGAAATGTGTCATCTTTAACTTTATGCCTTTTGGAAATCAGGTTATCTTTTACTTGCTTCGCTATTCAGAGTAATACAAATTTTGAATAGGAGTGCCAAAACTTTTGCATGTCACTGTGTATATCCTGTGCCTTCCGAATCACTTCCAGAAATTCCAGCCATTGCTGCTCTGTTTTCATCCCTGCCCATGTTCTTCTCAAATCAATTTTGAACAATTTTCCTCTAGCGCCTCTCTAAATCTGTTTATTCCACATCTGACTTTAGCTTCTCCTTCTCTAAAGTCAGGGTGAATTTGATCATACTACGATCATTTGCCCCTAAGGGTTCCTTGAACATAAGTGACCTAATTAATTCCGGTTCATTACAACACCCAATCCAGAATAGCTGATCACCAATTGGGCTCAACCGCGAGCTGCTCTAAAAAAGCATCTTGTAGGCATTCTAGGAATTCCTCCTCTTGAGACCAACATCATCCTAATTTTCCTAATCACCTGCATGACAATCCCCCATGACTATTGTAACATTGCCCTTTTGGCACGTATTTTCTATCTCCCATTATAATTTGTGGACCACATACTTACTACAGTTTCGAGGTCTCTATACAATTGCCATCAGGGATTGTTTATTTACATTTGTTTTCCTTAATTCTACCCACAGAATCTACACCTTCCAACCCATGCCACCTCTTTCTAATGATTTAGTTTAATATTTTACCAACAGAGCCACACAACCCCACTACAGCTTGTTCTTTCAAGAAACGTAAGTATCTGGCAAACTAGAGGACCTGCAGATTCTAGCAATCTACAGAACTACACACGAAGTGCTGGAGGAGCTCAGCACGTCAGGCAGCATCTATGGATAGGAATCAACATTTCAGGCCAAGACCCTTCATCGGGACCCTTGACACCCACGTATCCGGAATATCAACAAGCAAAGAAAATAGATTTCTTTGACAGATTTTAATTCAAGGCTTAAAAATGTTGCCAAACAGAGCTTAACATTTAACAAATACAACACAGGCAATAAACACTTTCATCAATACCGACATTGACTTTTTTAATAAAAATATCTTGGTCCCATTTCAATCAGTAAAATTTACAAAAATAAAAAGGAACTGAACTGACAACTTTAGAAACGACTATTTACTCTCAAACCCACTTGTATTAACACTCCCTTGGACAGAAGGGGGAAGAGAAATAACAAATGGAAAAAAAATCGCACAACAGTCAGATAAAACTTCTAAGTATTTATTTTCATCAAAAATGACCAGGATTCAGCACTCCATGTGTGTATATGCAATCGTGATAAGAAATACAGACCAGAAACCCTAAATGAGAGTCCAACTCAGAAAAATGAATCATCACTATGGAAGAAAACATTAACCAGTGGAATGAGTATGACCCTCCATGGGAGACATCCCAACGATCTGAGCAGACGAGAAGGCGACAGGGAAGCATCGCGCACCTGACAGAGAGTTGGAGACCTCTTCCCAGAAACAGAGGGGTTCCTTACAGAAATACAGGACAAGGTGGTAAACAAGAAGAAAAAATCAAAAATACATGAAATACAAACTAACAAGGCAGTAATTGCAGAAAATGCCAAGAGAAACCAGACACAATCCAACACATTCCAGGACCCTGCAGCAGTTTAACTCAATCTGATTACTTACAAAGGTACAATCAAGTGGCAAACATCATTCACCAGAATCTTGCTTTAGAACACAAACTCATGAATTCCCGCCACCACTTCATAAAGGCACCATAAATTCAAGCCGGATCCAGTTTCAGAGTCAAAATCATACAATTTATATGATAATCAATGCATTATTTCAGATAGGATAATCCATGTTGTTGTTCACCCTCAGCCCAGAGATTAGAGGGGTGAAGAACATCGCAGACAGAACTGCAGTCAGCTCGACTTCTTCAGTCTGCAGGAAATTCAAGGGAAACCTCTTCACCCACAGAGTGGTGACTGTTTGGAGCCCATCACCACAGGGAGAGCGAGAGGGGAACAACAGGGGAGGATTTAAAAGGACTGTCGTGGAACTGAATCACTGGCAGGGTCCAGCCGGCCTGAGTTCACTCTCTACCATATACTGGGTGTGTTATAAATTCACTAAGTACTGGAGGCAGTGTTCAAAATAGAACTGATTTATTTGTCTCAGATCCAGAATATTAAACTCCAGTCCCATTAAAGGTGAATGTGCAGCAGAAGAAACTCCTCCCATGCCCAGTGACCAGGGTGCAGAACTGGGTGTGGTGAGCAGCAGCAATAATTGCAGAGTTCAGCACCGACAGTCACTCTGTAAATAGCATTCAGCAACGGTGACGGACAAATATCCAGCATGCAGCTTATTGAAACTTTCTCCCCAGTGTGAACCGGGTAGTGTGTCACAAGGTTAGATTACCGAGTGAATCGCTTCTCACATTCACAGCAGGTGAACGGCCTTTCCCCAGTGTGAACTCAATGATGCACATTTGGTGGAGATGGCTGAGAGACTCTCTTCCCAATGACTGTCCAGGTGATCAGCCTCTCCCCAGTGTGAACTCGCTGGTGTCTCTGTAGATGAGATGACCTAGTGAATCCCTTTCCACATTCTGCGCAGTTGAACGGCCGCTCCCCGGTGTGAACTGACTGGTGTGCTAGTAGTTCGGATGACTGATTGAATCCCTTCCCACAGTCTGAGCAGGTGAACGGCCGCTCCCCGGTGTGAACTGACTGGTGTCTCAGTAGATTAAATGACCGAGTGAATCCCTTCCCACAGTCTGAGCAGGTGAACGGCTTCTCCCCAGAGTGAGATCGCTGGTGTCTCTGAAGGTCAGACGATTGAGTGAATCCCTTTCCACAGACTGAACAGGTGAACGGTCTCTCCCCAGTGTGAAATCGCTGGTGTATCTGTAGATGAGATGACCGAGCAAAACCCCTCCCACATTCACAACAGGTGAATGGTCTCTCCCCAGTGTGAACTCGCTGATGTGTCAGTAGTTCGGATGACCGAGTGAATCCCTTCCCACAGTCTGAGCAGGTGAATTGCCTCTCCCTGGTGTGAACTCGCTGGTGACTCTGTAGGTGGGATGACTGAGTGAATCCTTTCCCACAGTCTGAGCAGGTGAATTGCCTCTCCCTGGTGTGAACTCGCTGGTGACTCTGTAGGTGGGATGACTGAGTGAATCCTTTCCCACAGTCTGAGCAGGTGAACGGCTTCTCCTCATTGTGATCTCGCTGGTGTGCCAGTAGTTCAGATGACCGAGTGAATCCCTTCCCATATTCTGCGCAGGTGAACGGCTTCTCCCTGGTGTGAACTCGCTGGTGTCTCAGTAGACTAAATGACCGAGTGAATCCCTTCCCACAGTCTGAGCAGGTGAATTGCCTCTCCCTGGTGTGAACTCGCTGGTGACTCTGTAGGTGGGATGACTGAGTGAATCCTTTCCCACAGTCTGAGCAGGTGAACGGCTTCTCCTCATTGTGATCTCGCTGGTGTGCCAGTAGTTCATATGACCGAGTGAATCCCTTCCCATATTCTGCGCAGGTGAACGGCTTCTCCCTGGTGTGAACTCGCTGGTGTCTCAGTAGACTAAATGACCGAGTGAATCCCTTCCCACAGACTAAGCAGGTGAACGGTCTCTCCCCAGTGTGAAATCGCAGATGTACTTGTAGATTAGATGACCAAGTGACTCCCTTCCTACAGTCTGGGCAGGTGAACGGCTTCTCCCCAGAGTGAAATGGCTGGTATCTATGAAAGTCGGACGATTGAGTGAATCCCTTCCCACAGTCCGAGCAGGTGAATGGCCTCTCCCCAGTGTGAACTGACTGGTGTCTCTGTAGGTGGGATGACTGAGTGAATCCCTTCCCACAGTCCGAGCAGCTGTACGGCCTCTCCCCAGTGTGAACTCGCTGGTGAGCCATTAGGTCAGATGACCGAGTGAATCCTTCTCCACAAATTCAGCGGATGACCAGCCTCTGTCCAGTGTGAACTGACTGGTGTGTCCACGGATGGAATGATCAACTGAAACCCTTCTCAGACACAGAACAGGTGGATGGCCTTGTCAAAGTGTGAACTTGCTGATGTACCTTCAGTTGAGATGACCATGTGAAGCCATTCCCACAATCTGAGCAGGAAGGATGATCGAGTGAATCCCTTGCTCCACTTCTTAAATATCTGGACAGAGACAGCAAAACTGGTGTGTTGTGTTCGAGATTCCTGTAGATGAATTCCTTGTTATTTTTTACCTGTAAAAAGTTTTACAAAATTCATCAATGGGTGTAAGACAACATTTCAGATGAGATCACTTGAGTTGCCAAGGTGTGATCTGGCATCACACTGTTACAGTGAAGTTCAAACAAAGTTGGAGAGAGAAATCATCTTCTAACTGGGCACAGTGCTGGTATCTGGAATGACCATTAAACTCTCTGATGCTCTTCCTGTCTCTATAAGAATGGGGAATTTCTGCCATCTCCAATCTGTGACCTGGCTCAGTTTGACTCTCTCCATTGGTATTATTCCCTGTTCCCACTCAGCTGTATGGGTTCCTGGCCCCACAGTAACTGAAACACTCTTACACAAATAGCCTTTGTTAACGTGCAGCTGGGATTTTCTTTTATGTACCGTTAATTTAAAGTGCCACAGTTTTAATGCCATGTAAATATCTCCTCTTCACATGTATGGTTGGTCTGCACAACTGTTAAAAGGAATTAGAGTGAATATTAGTATTATATAAGGTTCTTGTCACAGTCATGGTAAAGAACAACACTGAAACAGACCCTTTGGCCCATCTAGCTGATGCTGATCTATTTAAACTTTCAACTCCCATACCCCTACCATCCAGGTACATATACAAACCTCCAACATGTTGCAATTGAGCTCACCTGCACCACTTGTGCTGGCTGCTCATTCCACACCCTAATGACTGTCTGTGTGAAGACGTTTCACCTCATGTTCGCCTTAACGTTTCACCTTTCACCCTTAATCCATGACCTCTGGTTGTAATCCCACCCCATCTCAGTGGAAAAAGCCAGCTTGCATTTATGCCACCTATAACCCTCAAAATTGTGGTATACCTCCATCAAATCACCCCTCAATCTTCTACATTCCAAGGAATAAAGCCCCAGACCTGTTCAATCTTTCCTTATAACCCAAGTCCTCCAGACCTGGCAACATCCTTGTGAATTTTCTCTGAATTCTTTCAACCTCTTTCACGTCTTTCCTGTAGACTGGTGACCAAACCTGCACACAACACCCCAAATTAGGCCTCACCGATGTCTTGTACAACTTCAACATGACATCCATCTCCTGTACTCAGTACTTTGGTTTATGAAGGGCAATGAGCCAAAACCTTTCTTTCCGTCCCTATCGAACTGTGACACCACTTTCAGTGAAATATAGACCTGTATTCCTAGATCCCTTTCTTCAACAACACTCCTCAGTGCCCGACCAGTCACTGTATAAGACCCACCCTGGTAAGTCCTACCAAAGTGCAACATCTCACACTTGTCTGCATTAACTTCCATTTTCCATTTCTTAACCCATTTCTCCAGCTGGTTCACTTCGCACTGCAAGCCATGATAGTCTTCTCACATTCCACTACACTCCCAGTCTTTGTGCCATCCACAAGTTTGCTGATTCAGCTAACCATGTTATCATCCAGATGACCGAAATAGATGACAAACAACAACGGATCCATCACTGATCCCTCCGGCACACCACTAGTCACAGGCCTCCGGTCAGAGAGGCAACCATCTGCTTCCACACTCTGGCTTCTCCCAAAACCAGTGTCTCATCCAATTTACTATCTCATCGTGAATGCTGAGTGACTGAACCTTCTTGACCAACATCCCATATGAGACTTTGTCAAGTGCCTTGCTAAAGTCCATGTAGACAACATCCACTGCCTTGCCCTCAGTCACTTTCTTGATAATTTCCTCGAGAGACTCTATAAAATTAGTTAGACATGACCTACCATGCACAAAGCCATGCTGTCTATCCTTAATCAGTCCTCATCTATCCAAATACTTTTACAGGTAGTCTCCGAGTTACGAACTTCCGACTTACGGACAACTCATACTTATGAACCGAGGAAGGAGAACGCCATCTGCCATTTTAAGTCAGATCGCGACACCGTCCACCATTTTAAGTCATTGCCGTTGACACAGTGTTGAGTGTTTAACTTTGTATTTGGCTTAAATTTTTCTTAGTAAGATTCACCCTGACCCTACCCCCCGTTCCAAGCGGCCGGTGGCTCAGTGAGATCAGCGCCGGGCTCGAGATTCGAAAACGGAGGTTGCTGAGTTCGATCCAGTGACGGACTGCTGCCATGCTGGGTTGATGTCGATCCAGGGACTCCCGTGCCGTGTTGATGTCGAGCTCGCAACTCGACCTCTTAAAAACACACTGCCACCTCCAGGTAAATTCCCCATGCGGAATATCGTGGAGGATCAAATACCCAAACCCAGCACAGCCCCCACTTGTCCCATTTAGCCTCTCTCAGCACGGTGGTCCTTAGGACCCAGTGGACCTCGGGTCCGCCACCAGCAGTGTTTCAGTTCCATTGACGGGAAGCGGTCGCAATTGAAAATAAAGTGGAAATAATACAGCGTTTGGAAAGAGATGAAATGCCATCGGTCATTGGAAAAGCGTTAGGCTACGGTCAGTCAACGATCAGAACAATTTTACAGGATAACGGATAAAGTGAGAATAATGGAGCATGTGAAAGGCCCTGCCCCGATGGAAGCTACAATTATTACTAAGCAACGCAGTCGTTTAATTATTGGAATACATACGTTTCCTAAGTGTTTTATATGCATACAGGTAAATTATATACTATATACTAAGACAAACGTTTGACTAACTGACGCTAAATACCCGAGACATCTTCAGTGAGCGGTGTCTCAGAAAGGCAGCGCCCATTATGAAGGACCTCCAGCACCCAGGGCATGCCCTTTTCTCACTGTTACCATCAGGGAGGAGGTATGGAAGCCTGAAGGCACACACTCAGTGATTCAGAAACAAGTTCTTCCGCTCTGCCATCTGATTCCTACATGGACACTGAACCCCTGGGCACTATCTCACTTCTTTAATATATCTTGTTTCTGTTTTTTGCAAGACTTTTAATCTATTCAATATCTGTATACTGTATAAAGAATAATAAATAACACGCATTTATTTATTTATTTATTATTACGATCATTATTTCATTATTTTTCATCTATATTTCTTCAAGTTTCGTAGCAAGAAGGCTGCGAGTGGAACAGCTGAGGGTGTTTTGGAGAGAAGGAATTTTACTACTCGTGGTAAAGACAGGGAAGACTGCGCAGACCTGTGACGCCAGCCAGTAGAGCAGGAAATGTTTAACAAGAAGACCGCCATATCCAGTGGGCAGCGGAGTGATAGGGCTTTGGCTCAAACGGGTGTAGGCGGTAACAGGACTAGGTAGGTTTAACTGTGTTAATTGTGCAAAGGAGATACGGAGACAAATTCTGGAAAAGTGTAATAATAAGAGAGTTGTCGTGATGGGAGATTTTAATTTCCCAAATATTGATTGGCATATCTCTAGACCAAGGGGTTTAGATGGGGTGGGGTTTTAGGTGTGTTGAGGAAGGTTTCTTGACACAATATGTAGATAAGCCTACAAGAGCAGTGACTGTACTTGATTTGGTATTGGGAAATGAACGTGGTCAGGTGTCAGATCTCTCAGTGGGAGAGCATTTTGGAGATAGCAATCGTAATTCTATCTCCTTTACTATAGCATTGGAGAGAGATAGGAACAGACAAGTTAGAAAAGTGTTTAATTGGAGTAAGGGGAATTATGAGGCTATCAGACAGGGACTTAGCAGCTTACATGGGAATGATGTTCTCAGGGAAAGGTACGGAAGAAATGGGGCAAATGTTCAGGGGATATTTGTGTGGAGTTCTGCATAGGTACGTTCCAATGACACAGGAAAGTTATGGTAGGGTACAGGAACCGTGGTGTACAAAGGCTGTAGTAAATCTAGTCAAGAAGAAAAAAAAGCTTACGAAAGATTCAGAGAGCTAGGTAATGTTAGACATCTAGAAGATTATAAGGCGAACAGGAAGAGCTTATGACGGAAATTAGGAGAGCCAGATGGGGCCATGAGAAGGCCTTGGCGGACAGGATTAAGGAAAACACAAAGGCATTCTACAAGTATGTGAAAAGCAAGAGGATAAGACGTGAAAGAATAGGACCTATCAAGTGTAAGAGTGGGAAAGTGTGTATGGAACCAGAAAAATACAGCAGAGGTACTTAATGAATATTTTAATTCAGTATTCACTATGGAAATAAATACTTGGTGATTGTAGTGATGACTTGTAGTGGACTGAAAAGCTTGAGCACGTCGATATTAAGAAAGAGGATGTGCTGGAGCTTTTGGAAAGCATCAAGTTGGATAAGTAGGCTGGACCGATTGAGAGGTACTGTGGGAGGCGAGGGAGGAGATTGCTGAGCCTCTGGCGATGATCTTTGCATCATCAGTGGGTTTGGGAGAGGTTCCAGAGGATTGGAGGGTCGCGGATGTTATTCCCTTATTCAAGACAGGGAGTACAGATAGCCCAGGAAAATATAGACTAGTGAGTTTTACCTCCGTGGCTGGTAAGTTGATGGAGAAGATCCTGAGAGGCAGGATTTATGAACATTTGGAGAGGTATAGTATGATTAGGAATAGCCAACATTGCTTTGTCAAGCAACACACAAGCCTGGTGGAACGCAGCAGGCCAGGCAGCATCTATAGGGAGAAGCACTGTCGACGTTTCGGGCCGAGACCCTTCGTCAGGACTAACTGAAAGGAAAGATAGTAAGAGATTTGAAAGTAGGAGGAGGGGAAAATGTGAAATGATAGGAGAAGACCGGAGGGGCTGGGGTGAAGCTGAGAGCCAGAAAGGTGATTGGCAAAAGGGATACAGAGCTGGAGAAGGGAAAGGATATGGGACGGGAAGAAAGGTGGAGGGGAGCACCAGAGGGAGATGGAGAACAGGCAGAGTGATGGGCAGAAAGCGAGGAAAAAAAGGAGGGGGTAAAAAAAATATATCAGGGATGGGGTAAGAAGGGGTGGAGGGGCATTAACGGAAGTTAGAGAAGTCAATGTTCATGGCATCAGGTTGGAGGCTACCCAGCCGGTATATAAGGTGTTGTTCCTTCAACCTGAGTGTGGATTCATCTTGACAGTAGAGGAGGCCATGGAAAGACATACCAGAATGGGAATGGGATGTGGAATTAAAATGTGTGGCCAGTGGGAGATCCTGCTTTCTCTGGCAGACCGAGGGTAGGTGCTCAACGAAATGGTCTCCCAGTCTGTGTCGGGTCTCACCAATATATAAAAGGCCACACCAGGAGCACCAGACACAGTATACCACACCAGCCGACTCACAGGTGAAGTATCGCCTCACCTGGAAGGACTGTCTGGGGCCCTGAACGGTGGTGAGGGAGGAAGTGTAAGGGCTGGTGTAGCACTTGTTCCGCTTGCAAGGATGTGCCAGGAGGGAGATCGGTGAGAAGGGATGGGGGACGACGACGAGTGGACAAGGGAGTCACGTAGGCAGCGATCACTGCAGAAAGCAGAAAGATGGGGGGGGGGAGGGAAAGATGTGATTGGTAGTGGGATCCCGTTGAAGGTGGCGGAAGTTACGAAGAATTATACGTTGGACCTGGAGGCTGGTAGGGTGGTAGGTGAGGATAAGGGGAACCCTATCAGAAAGAAAAATCAAATGCCCACCCCACCCCCCGCATAAAAAAGAACGGCATCCCGATCATCAACCCCCAAAACCCACCCCTCCCGCACAAACGTTAACAATGACATTGAACCACCCCCCCCCCCAAAAAGCAACCCTACCCGGCACAACTGCGGAGGAACCCGTGTCACCAGGGTAGAGGCGGCCGCATCAGGAGCAGCGGATACAATGGGCGACCGGGACGATTCACAGGTGAAGTGTCGCCTCACCTGGAAGGATGTTTGGACAATGGAGAGAGTTCGGCCATCCGGCCCTTTCACTGTAACACCCCGAACTCCACCTCAAATCCATCTGAACGAATCTGTGCGAACTTTAGTGAACAACAAATATAATTCGTCTCAGCGGTCAGCCATCTGAATGAATAACTGACTTTAAAGAGAAACTCAGTGATAATTTTGGAGACTGAAATAAGAAAGGCCCAGGCAAATAAAGAGTCAGTAGTTGCAGTGTTTTTTGACATTGAAAAAGCCTATGATATGATGTGGAAGGAAGGATTGTTAATTAAACTGTGCAAGATGAGGGTTGGTGGGAGAGTTTTTGATTGGATAAAAGATTTTATGTTTGGTAGGAAAATTCAAGTTCGGATTGGGTCAGAGTTATCAAATCAGTACATAGTGGGAAATGGCACACCTCAAGGTAGTGTGATTAGCCCGTTACTTTTTTTAAAAAAATGTTTTTATTAGTTTTTCAAAACATTTTACAAATTAAAAACCCCAAATCCCAATGAGGAACATTAAAACAGTGCAAAATTAAGCATACAATAACAATATGTTACAAAGGAAGAGAATTTAACAAAAAAGCACCTAAATTAAAGACAAGTAAGCTTAATATCCTCCCCAAGCCCCACAACACAAGAAAAAACAACAGCAACTCCAGACCAACCACAACACAATATAGCGAGTATACGTCAGGACAGCCAAACTCCCTGACTGTGAATACACTTAGCAACAGAGGATAATAATGCCTTCTACCAGAAAAAAAAAGGGAGCTGAAAGCAAGGGACCGAAAAGAAAAAAAAACCCTAGTCAGGAGGAAGGTTATGAAAGTACTCGATAAAAGGTCCCCAGACCTTATGGAACTTTAGATCCAAATTGAGAACTGAATAATAAATTTTTTCGCGGTCCAAGCAGGCCATGATGTCGTTAAGCCATTGAGCATGAGTGGGCGGGGCAACATCTCTCCATCTAAGAAGGATCAAGCGTCTAGCCAGGAGAGAGGCAAAGGATAATATTCGGCATTTGGTCGGACCCAGACATAAATCTGTCTCGCCCCAAAAACCGAACAGAGCAATTAAGGGGTTTGGTTCTAGGTGCGGATTCAGAATACACGATAACGTAGTGAAGACATCTTTCCAGAACTTCTCCAAGCTAGGACAGAACCAGTTCCATGCCCTACTTCATCTTTCATTGATCCTGTTAATATTCTATAGATTTGCTAAGTGTTCCTGTAGGAAAAAGAATCTTAGCGTAATATGTGGTGACATGCATGTACACTGATAATAAAATTTACTTTGATCTTGTCGTCTGGATCAATAGTTTGGTTGAGAATGTACAGGGTATGGATAGTAGGTTTGCAGCAAGTAATGTCAAACAATTACTTTTTCAGAAAGATATTAAGAATAAACACACCCCTCTGTTCCCCTCTCCACACTCTATCACCCCCGGCCCTTACTGCCTTCCCTCTCTGCCCCGTCCTCCCTCTCACCCCCAATTTGGGCATAAGTGAATTATTTTCAGGGAATCGGAAGGGGAATTCTTCACGCAGAGCTTGGTGGGAGTGTGGAATGAGCTGCCAGCGGAAGTAATGGATGTGGGTTCGATTTAGACACTGAAGAGAAATTTGGGAGATAACATGGATGGGAGGTGTATGGAGGCTATGGTGCAGGTAGTTGGAACTAGGCAGTAAAAACAAAATCAAGTTGGCATTGACTAGAAGGGCCGAAGGGCCTCTTTCAGTGCTGCTGGGCTCTGTGACTCTAATAATATTGTAATTTGTAATTTCCACAGTCAGTGCTTTGCTTCTAATGACTTAACCCAGAAATTTACCCAAACAAGAATTGAAAGACTCTTAGCTGGCTACAGAAAGCATTTACAAGCTGTGATACTTGCCAAAGGGGGTGTTACTAAGTACTGACCATGCAGGGTGCCCAAACTTCTGCTTTGGGCCCTTTTCCTTTTTTGTTATTTTGAATCTGTAAAAGATGGAAATAAAAAGGTAATCTTGCTTAAACTATTAAAGAAATGTGTCATCTTTAACTTTATGCCTTTTGGAAATCAGGTTATCTTTTACTCGCTTAACTATTCAGAGTAACACAAATTTTGACTAGGAGCGCCCAAACTTTTTCATGTCACTGTGTATAATCTGTGCCTTCCGAATCACTTCCAGAAATTCCAGCCATTGCTGCTCTGTTTTCATTCCTGCCCATATTCTTCTCAAATCAATTTTGAACAATTTTCCTCTCATGCCTCTCTAATTCAGTTTATTCCACACCTGACTTTAGCTTCTGTTTCTCTAATGTCAGGGTGAATTTGATCATATTACGATCACTTGCCCCTAAGGGTTCTTTGAACATAAGTGACCTAACTAATTCCGGTTCATTACAACACTCAATCCAGAATAGCTGATCCCCAATTGGGCTCAACCACGAGCTGCTCTAAAAAAGCATCTTGTAGGCATTCTAGAAATTCCTCCACTTGAGACCAACACAATCCTAATTATCCTAATCACCTGCATGACAATCCCCCATGACTATTGTAACATTGCCCTTTTGGCACGCATTTTCTATCTCCCATTGTAATTTGTGGACCACATACTTACTACAGTTTCGAGGTCTCTATACAATTGCCATCAGGGATTGTTTATTTACATTTGCTGTTCCTTAATTCTACCCATAGAATTTACACCTTCCAACCCATGCCACCTCTTTCTAATGATTTTGTTTAATATTTTACCAACAGAGCAACATAACCCCACTACAGCTTGTTCTTTCAAGAAACGTAAGTATCTGGCAAACTAGAGGACCTGCAGATTCTAGCAATCTACAGAACTACACACGAAGTGCTGGAGGAGCTCAGCACGTCAGGCAGCACCTATGGATAGGAATCAACATTTCAGGCCAAGACCCTTCATCGGGACCCCTGACACCCACGTATCCGGAATATCAACAAGCAAAGAAAATAGATTTCTTTGACAGATTTTAGTTCAAGGCTTAAAAATGTTGCCAAACAGAGCTTAACATTTAACAAATACAACACAGGCAATAAACACTTTCATCAATACCGACATTGACTTTTTTAATAAAAATATCTTGGTCCCATTTCAATCAGTAAAATTTACAAAAATAAAAAGGAACTGAACTGACAACTTTAGAAACGACTATTTACTCTCAGACCCACTAGTATTAACACTCCCTTGGACAGAAGGGGGAAGAGAAATAACAAATGGAAAAGAAAAATCACACAACAGTCAGATAAAACTTCTAAGTATTTATTTTCATCAAAAATGACCAGGATTCAGCACTCCATGTGTGTATATGCAATCGTGATAAGAAATACAGACCAGAAACCCTAAATGAGAGTCCAACTCAGAAAAATGAATCATCACTATGGAAGAAAACATTAACCAGTGGAATGAGTATGACCCTCCATGGGAGACATCCCAACGATCTGTACAGACGAGATGCTGACAGAGAGTTGGAGACCTCTTCCCAGAAACAGAGGAGTTTCTTACAGAAATACAAGACAAGGTGGTTAACCAAAGGAAAAAAATCAAAAATACATGAAATACAAACGAACAAGGCAGATGGTGCAGAAAATGCCAAGAGAAACCAAACACAATCCAACACATTCCAGGATCCTGCAGCAGTTTAACTCAATCTGATTACTTACACAGGTACAATCAAGTGGCAAACATCATTCACCAGAATCTTGCTTTAGAACACAAACTCATGAATTCCCACCACCACTTCATAAAGGCACCATAAATTCAAGCCGGATCCAGTTTCAGAGTCAAAATCATACAATTTATATGATAATCAATGCATTATTTCAGATAGGATAATCCATGTTGTTGTTCACCCTCAGCCCAGAGATTAGAGGGGTGAAGAACATCGCAGACAGAACTGCAGTCAGCTCGACTTCTTCAGTCTGCAGGAAATTCAAGGGAAACCTCTTCACCCACAGAGTGGTGACTGTTTGGAGCCCATCACCACAGGGAGAGCGAGAGGGGAACAACAGGGGAGGATTTAAAAGGACTGTCGTGGAACTGAATCACTGGCAGGGTCCAGCCGGCCTGAGTTCACTCTCTACCATATACTGGGTGTGTTATAAATTCACTAAGTACTGGAGGCAGTGTTCAAAATAGAACTGATTTATTTGTCTCAGATCCAGAATATTAAACTCCAGTCCCATTAAAGGTGAATGTGCAGCAGAAGAAACTCCTCCCGTGCCCAGTGACCAGGGTGCAGAACTGGGTGTGGTGGGCAGCAGCAATAATTGCAGAGTTGAGCACCTACAGTCACTCTCGAAATTGCATTCAGCAACGGTGACGGAGAAATATCCAGTATGCAGCTTATTGAAACTTTCTCCCCAGTGTGAACCGGGTAGTGTGTCACAAGGTTAGATTACCGAGTGAATGGCTTCCCACATTCACAGCAGGTGAACGGCATCTCCCCAGTGTGAACTCAATGATGCACATTCGGTGGAGATGGCTGAGAGACTTTCTTCCCAATGACTGACCAGGTGATTGGCCTCTCCCCAGTGTGAACTCGCTGGTGTCTCTGTAGATGAGATGACCGAGTGAATCCCTTTCCACATTCATAGCAGGTGAACGGCTTCTCCCCAGTGTGATCTTACTGGTGTTTCTGTAGGGTGGATGATTGAGTGAATCTCTTCCCACAGTCTGAGCAGGTGAAAGGCTTCTCCTCACTGTGAACTCGCTGGTGTGCCAGTAGTTCAGATGACCGAGTGAATCCCTTCCTACATTCTGCGCAGGTGAACGGCCGCTCCCCGGTGTGAACTGACTGTTGTCTCAGTAGATTAAATGACCGAGTGAATCACTTCCTACAGTCTGAGCAGGTGAACGGCTTCTCCCCAGAATGAGATCGCTTGTGTCTCTGAAGGTCAGACGATTGAGTGAATCCCTTTCCACAGACTCAACAGGTGAACGGTCTCTCCCCAGTGTGAGATCGCTGGTGTCTCAGTAGATTAGATGATCGAGTGAATCCCTTCCCACAGACTGAGCAGTTGAACGGCTTTTCCCCAGAGTGAGATCGCTGGTGTCTCTGAAGTTCTGAGGACTGAGTGAATCCCTTCCCACAGTCCGAGCAGGTGAATGGCCTCTCCCCAGTGTGAACTGACTGGTGTCTCTGTAGGTGGGATGACTGAGTGAATCCCTTCCCACAGTCCGAGCAGGTGTACGGCCGGTCCCCAGTGTGAACTCGCTGGTGAGCCATTAGGTCAGATGACCGAGTGAATCCTTCCCCACAAATTCAGCGGATGACCAGCCTCTGTCCAGTGTGAACTGACCGGTGTGTCCACGGGTGGAATGATCAACTGAAACCCTTCTCACCCACAGAACAGGTGGATGGCCTTGTCAAAGTGTGAACTTGCTGATGTACCTTCAGTTGAGCTGACCATGTGAATCCATTCCCACAGACTGAGCAGGAAGGATGATCGAGTGAATCCCTTGCTCCACTTCTTAAATATATGGACAGAGACAGAATAAACGGTGTGTTGTGTTCGAGATTCCTGTAGATGAATTCCTTGTCATTTTTAAGCTGTAAAAAGATTACAAAATTCATCAATGGGTGTAAGACAACATTTCAGATGAAATCACTTGAGTTGTCAAGGTGTGATCTGGCATCACACTGTTACAATGAAGTTCAAACTAAGGTGGAGAGAGAAATCATCTTCTAACTGGGCACAGTGCTGGTATCTGGAATGACCATCAAACTCTCTGATGCTCTTCCTGTCTCTATAAGAATGGGACATTTCTGCCATCTCCAATCTGTGACCTGGCTCAGTTTGACTCTCTCCATTGGTATTATTCCCTGTTCCCACTCAGCGGTATGGGTTCCTGGCCTCACAGTAACTGAAACACTCTTACACAAATAGCCTTTGTTAACGTGCAGCTGGGATTTTCTTTTATGTACCGTTAATTTAAAGTGCCACAGTTTTAATGCCATGTAAATATCTCCTCTTCACATGTATGGTTGGTCTGCACAACTGTTAAAAGGAATTAGAGTGAATATTAGTATTATATAAGGTTCTTGTCACAGTCATGGTAAAGAACAACACTGAAACAGACCCTTTGGCCCATCTAGTTGATGCTGATCTATTTAAACTTTCAACTCCCATACCCCTACCATCCAGGTACATATACAAACCTCCAACATGTTGCAATTGAGCTCACCTGCACCACTTGTGCTGGCTGCTCATTCCACACCCTAATGACTGTCTGTGTGAAGACGTTTCACCTCATGTTCGCCTTAACGTTTCACCTTTCACCCTTAATCCATGCATCTCAGTGGAAAAAGCCAGCTTGCATTTATGCCACCTATAACCCTCAAAATTGTGGTATACCTCCATCAAATCACCCCTCAATCTTCTACATTCCAAGGAATAAAGCCCCAGACCTGTTCAATCTTTCCTTATAACCCAAGTCCTCCAGACCTGGCAACATCCTTGTGAATTTTCTCTGAATTCTTTCAACCTCTTTCACGTCTTTCCTGTAGACTGGTGACCAAACCTGCACACAACACCCCAAATTAGGCCTCACCGATGTCTTGTACAACTTCAACATGACATCCATCTCCTGTACTCAGTACTTTGGTTTATGAAGGGCAATGAGCCGAAACCTTTCTTTCCGTCCCTATCGAACTGTGACACCACTTTCAGTGAAATATAGACCTGTATTCCTAGATCCCTTTCTTCAACAACACTCCTCAGTGCCCGACCAGTCACTGTATAAGACCCACCCTGGTAAGTCCTACAAAAGTGCAACATCTCACACTTGTCTGCATTAACTTCCATTTTCCATTTCTCAACCCATTTCTCCAGCTGGTTCACTTCGCACTGCAAGCCATGATAGTCTTCTCACATTCCACTACACTCCCAGTCTTTGTGCCATCCACAAGTTTGCTGATTCAGCTAACCATGTTATCATCCAGATGACCGAAATAGATGACAAACAACAACGGATCCATCACTGATCCCTCCGGCACACCACTAGTCACAGGCCTCCGGTCAGAGAGGCAACCATCTGCTTCCACACTCTGGCTTCTCCCAAAACCAGTGTCTCATCCAATTTACTATCTCATCGTGAATGCTGAGTGACTGAACCTTCTTGACCAACATCCCATATGAGACTTTGTCAAGTGCCTTGCTAAAGTCCATGTAGACAACATCCACTGCCTTGCCCTCAGTCACTTTCTTGATAATTTCCTCGAGAGACTCTATAAAATTAGTTAGACATGACCTACCATGCACAAAGCCATGCTGTCTATCCTTAATCAGTCCTCATCTATCCAAATACTTTTACAGGTAGTCTCCGAGTTACGAACTTCCGACTTACGGACAACTCATACTTATGAACCGAGGAAGGAGAACGCCATCTGCCATTTTAAGTCATTGCTGTTGACACAGTGTTGAGTGTTTAACTTTGTATTTGGCTTAAAATTTTCTTAGTAATATTCACCCTGACCCCACTCCCCGTTCCGGTCGGACGGTGGCTCAGTGAGATCAGCGCCGGGCTCGAGATTCGAGAACGGAGGTTGCTGAGTTCGATCCGGTGACAGACTGCTGCCATGCTGGGTTGATGTAAATCCAGTGACTCCCGTGCCGTGTTGATGTCGAGCTCGCAACTCGACCTCTTCAAAACACACTGCCACCTCCAGTTTAAATTCCCCATGCGGAATATCGTGGAGGATCAAATACCCAAACCCAGCACAGCCCCCACTTGTCCCATTTAGCCTGTCTCAGTGCGGTGGTCCTTAGGACCCAGTAGACCTCGGGACCCGCCACCAGCAGTGTTTCTGTTCCATTGACGGGAAGCGGTCGCAATTGAAAATAAAGTGGAAATAATAAAGCGTTTGGAAAGAGATGAAACGCCATCGGTCATTGGAAAAGCGTTAGGCTACGGTCAGTCAACGATCAGAACAATTTTACAGGATAACGGATAAAGTGAGAATAATGGAGCATGTGAAAGGCCCTGCCCCGATGGAAGCTACAATTATTACTAAGCAACGCAGTCATTTAATTATTGGAATACATACGTTTCCTAAGTGTTTTATATGCATACAGGTAAATTATATACTATATACCAAGACAAACGTTTGACTAACTGACACTAAATAATACCGGATGTACTTGATCGGACTTATGTACAAATCCGACTTAAAGACGGACTTAGGAGAGGAACTCGTACGCAACCCAGGGACTGCCTATATATCCGGTTCCTGCACATACGTTCCAATAACATTCCCCCTACTGATGTCAAGCTCACCAACGTACAATTTCTTAGTTTACTTTTAGAGCCTTTCTTGAACAGTTGAGCAACATTGTCTGTCCTCCAATCCTACAGTCCATTACCTGTCACTGGGGATGATTTAAATATCTGTGCATGGGCCCCAAAAATTTCTGCACTTGTCTTCCACAGGGTCCCAGGGAACAACTTGTCAGGCCCAGATTTATCCATTGTAATTTGCCTTAAGGCAGCAAACCCCTCCACCTCTGTAATCTGTACAGGGTCCATGAAGTTGATGCTGCTTTGCCTCACTTTTATAGATTCTGTGTCCATCTCCCGAATAGACACAGATGCAAAAATATATTTAAAATATCCCCCATCTCTTTTACCTCCTGTATAGATCACCATTCTGATCGTCCAGAGGATTAATTTTTTCCCTTGCAATCTTTTTGCTATAAAGATATTGCTTACTTTTATTTCTTTCATAAGTGTTGACTTGAATTTCCTGAACTTCATAACTGCACCATGTGGTCCTATCTGCCTTTGCCTGGTATGCACCTCCTTTCTTGTAAAAAGGGTTGTAAAAGTAGTCAGCTCCATCTTGGGCACTAGCCTAAAAAGTACCCGAGATATCTTCAGTGAGCGGTGTCTCAGAAAGGCAGCACCCATTATGAAGGACCTCCAGCACCCAGGGCATGCCCTTTTCTCACTGTTACCATCAGGGAGGAGGTACCAAAGCCTGAAGGCACACACTCAGAGATTCAGGAACAGATTCTTCCGCTCTGCCATCTGATTCCTACATGGACACTGAACCCCTGGGCACTATCTCACTTTTTTAATATATATTGTTTCTGTTTTTTGCAAGACATTTAATCTATTCAATATCTGTATACGGTATAAAGAATAATAAAAAAGATCCATTTATTTATTTATTATTACAATCATTATTTAATTATTTTTTATCTATATTTCTTCATGATTCGAAGCAAGAAGGCTGCGAGTGGAACGGCTGAGGGTGTTTTGGAGAGAAGGAATTTTACTACTCGTGGTAAAGACAGGCAAGACTGCGCAGGCCTGTGACGCCAGCCAGTAGAGCAGGAAATGTTTAATAAGAAGACCGCCATATCCAGTGGGCAGCGGAGTGATAGGGCTTTGGCTCAAACGGGTGTAGGCGGTAACAGAACAAGGTAGGTTTAACTGTGTTAATTGTGGAAAGATTCTGGAAAGGTGTAATAATAACAGAGTTGTCGTGATGGGAGATTTTAATTTCCCAAATATTGATTGGCATATCTCTAGAGCAAGGGGTTTAGATGGGGTGGAGTTTTAGGTGTGTTCAGGAAGGTTTCTTGACACATTATGTAGATAAGCCTACAAGAGGAGTGACTGTACTTGATTTGGTATTGGGAAATGAAGGTGGTCAGGTGTCAGATCTCTAGTGGGAGAGCATTTTGGAGATAGCAATCGTAATTCTATTTCCTTTACTATAGCATTGGAGAGAGATAGGAACAGACAAGTTAGAAAAGTGTTTAATTGGAGTAAGGGGAATTATGAGGCTATCAGACAGGAACTTAGAAGCTTACATGGGAACGATGTTCTCAGGGAAAGGTACGGAAGAAATGGGGCAAATGTTCAGGGGATATTTGTGTGGAGTTCTGCATAGGTACGCTCCAATGAGACAGGGAAGTTATGGCAGTGTACAGGAACCGTGGTGTACAAAGGTTAGAGTAAATCTAGACAAGAAAAAAAAGTGCTTACAAAAGATTCAGAGAGCTAGGTAATGTTAGAGATCTAGAAGATTATAAGGCGAACAGGAAAAGCTTAAGAAGGAAATTTGGAGAGCCAGATGGGGATATGAGAAGGCCTTGGCGGGCAGGATTAAGGAAATCCCCAAGGCATTCTACAAGTATGTGAAGAGCAAGAGGATAAGACGTGAAAGAATAGGACCAATCAAATGTAAGAGTGGGAAAGTGTGTATGGAACCAGAAAAATACAGCAGAGGTACTTAATGAATATTTTAATTCAGTATTCACTATGGAAATAAATACTTGGTGATTGTAGTGATGACATGTAGTGGACTGAAAAGCTTGAGCATGACGATATTAAGAAAGAGGATGTGCTGGAGCTTTTGGAAAGCATCAAGTTGGATAAGTCGCCTGGACTGATTGAGAGGTATTGTGGGAGGCGAGGGAGGAGATTGCTGAGCCTCTGGCGATGATCTTTGCATCATCAGTGGGTTTGGGAGAGGTTCCAGAGGATTGGAGGGTCGCGGATGTTATTCCCTTATTCAAGACAGGGAGTACAGATAGCCCAGGAAAATATAGACCAGTGAGTTTTACCTCCGTGGCTGGTAAGTTGATGGAGAAGTTCCTGAGAGGCAGGATTTATGAACATTTGGAGAGGTATAATATGATTAGGAATAGCCAACATGGCTTTGTCAAGCAACACACACAAAATGCTGGTGGAACGCAGCAGGCCAGGCCGCATCTATAGGGAGAGGTACTGTCGACATTTCGGGCCGAGACCCTTCGTCAGGACTAACTGAAAGGAAAGATAGTAAGAGATTTCAAAGTAGGAGGGGGAGGGGAAAATGTGAAATGATAGGAGAAGACCGGAAGGGGTGCGGTGAAGCTGAGAGCTGGAAAGGTGATTGGCAAAAGGGATATAGAACTGGAGAAGGGAAAGGATATGGGACGGGAAGAAAGGGGGAGGGGAGCACCAGAGGGAGATGGAGAACAGGCAGAGTGATGGGCAGAAAGTGAGGGAAAAAAGGAGGGGGAAGAACTAAATATATCAGGGATGGGGTAAGAAGGGGAGGAGGGTCATTTACGGAAGTTAAAGAAGTCAATGTTCATGCCATCAGGTTGTAGGCTACCCAGCCGGTATACAAGGTTTTGTTCCTCCAACCTGAGTGTGGATTCATCTTGACAGTAGAGGAGGCAATGGATAGACATATCAGAATGGGAATGGGATGTGGAATTAAAATGTGTGGCCACTAGGAGATCCTGCTTTCTCCAGTGGACCGAGGGTAGGTGTTCAGCGAAACGGTCTCCCAGTCTGTGTCGGGTCTCACTAATATATTAAAGGCCCCACCAGGAGCACCAGACACAGTATACCACACCAGCCGACTCACAGGTGAAGTATCGCCTCACCTGGAAGGACTGTCTGGGGCCCTGAACGGTGGTGAGGGAGGAAGTGTAAGGGCAGGTGTAGCACTTGTTCCGCTTGCAAGGATAAATGCCAGGAGGGAGATCGGTGGGAAGGGATGGGGGGCGGGGACGAGTGGACAAGGGAGTCACGTAGGCAGCGATCCCTGCAGAAAGCAGAAAGATGGGGGGGAGGGAAAGATGTGATTAGTAGTGGGATCCCTTTGAAGGTGGTGGAAGTTGCGGTGAACTATACGTTGGATCTCGAGGCTGATAGGGTGTTAGGTGAGGACAAGGGGAACCCTATCAGAAAGAAAAATCAAATGCCCACCCCACCCACCGTATAAAAAAGAACGGCATCCTGATCATCAACCCACAAAACCCACCCGTCCCGCACAAAAGGGAACAATGACATCGACCCCCCCCCCCAAAAAAAAGACAACCCTACCCCGCACAACTGCGGAGGAACCCGTGTCACCAGGGTAGAGGCGCCCGCATCGGGAGCAGCGGACACAATGGGCGACCGGGACGATTCACAGGTGAAGTGTCGCTTCACCTCAGGCACACCTCAGGGTAGTGTGATTAGCCCGTTACTATTCATCATTATGATCAATGATGTTTTCACAAAGGTACCAGTGGATATAGGTAGGTCACTGTTTGTGGATGATGGGGCCTTGTGGAAGAGAGGCAGGAACACGGAGCATATAATCAGGAAGCTACAAGGAGTAATTGATGAAGTGGTGGAGTGGGGTTCTGATTGCGGATGTAGATTTTCAGTAGAAACAATTCAAACTGCATGTTTCATCAGGAAAAGAATTGAGGTAGGGAAGAAGTTAAGGATGTATGGGATAGAATTTGAAAGGTTTGGATTATTTAAATTTCTGGGAGTTAAATTTGATTCACGGTTGCCATGGGCAGACCATATCAGGAAAGTTGAGGAGAAATGTAAAAAAGTAATAAATGTGATGAGATGTTTGACTGGTAGGGAATGGGGAGCAAGCTGTTCAGCATTAAAGAGAATATATGTGGATTTAGTAAGATCTCTGTTGGATTATGGAAGTGTGGAATATGGATCAGCAGCTAGGTCTCTTATAAGGAAACTGGATGTGATTCAGGCTCAGGTTTTGAGAGTGTGCAGTGGGGCTTTTAAAACATCACCAATATCAGCCCTACAGGTAGAAATGGGAGTAATGCCTTTGGAATTAAGAAGGAAGCAATTGATGGCAAACTACTGGGCTAATTTGCAGGGGCACAATGATTCTCACCCTGCAAAAGGAGTGTTGCAGGAGTGCTGGGAGAATGGGAAGTTTCAGAGAGATAAATTTAGTCGGGTAGGGAATGATATTGCTAAAGAATGTGGAGTGTTTGATCTAAGAATAAGTCTTTCTGTAGTTTATCTGGTTGTAGCTCCATGGAAGATTATATGGCCTAACATAGACTGGCAAAAAGGAAAGGAAAATATAAAACTGATTTGGTACGTGCATTTAACTGTCCTGTGATGGAAAAGTTTAGTGGTTATACTCAGATTTATACGGATGGTGCTGAGGAACCTGAAACAGAAGTGACAGGGTTTGGGATGGCTTTACCAGCAAAAGCAATTGCAATCAGCAGAAGAACATCTGATAAGTTTGCGGTGTATACAGTGGAGATGATGGCAGTGTTGGTTGCGTTGTGTTGGGTGGAGAAAGCAAGACAAGTCAAAGTGTTGATATGCTCAGATTCATCCTCAGTTCTAGCAAGTTTAAGGTCTTTTCACTCAAACAGCCGGCAAGATGTACTTCATGAAGTCCTTCAGTCAGCCGCGTCACAAGAGTTGCAAATTGGGGAGGTCAGGTTAAATTTCTATGGGTTCAAGCACATGTAGGGGTGAAGGGAAACGAGAGGGTGGAAGAGTTGGCAGAGAGGGCGTTAAAGAAAGAAAATACAGAAATGCACATTAGTAGCAGTAAAGCAAAGGCTAATCTGGGAAAGAATTATCAAAATGTGGCAAGAAAGATGGGAGAGGGAGGGGAAAGGGAGGCATTTATCTCAATTCCAGTGGAGTGTTACATGTACTAGGGTAGGCAGTGGATACTGAAGAGGAAACCGTGTGGACTCGGTTAAGGCTGGGGCACTGTGCACTAAACAAAACACTGAAATTGATAGGGAAACACCAGACAGGACTGTATGAGGAATGTCAGGAAGAGGAGTCAGTAGAACATGTAGTCTGAGTTGCAGGAAGTATGGGATACAGAGAGAGATGATGGGAATTAATCCAAGGGAATTGGGGGTGCAGGAATTCACAGTAAAAGTGTTACTGGGCATGGGTGAGAGGGCACGGGTCAGGGTACTTTTAGCTTTCTTAAGGGATACAGGGTTTATTTTTAACAGGATATGATGGATAAGCAGGAATAGGGTACTGGGACGGCCAAAGAAGAAAGGATAAAGATTAGATTAGGGTGTGTGTGAATGGGTGAAGGGATTTAGGGTGTGAGTCTCTCGTCTGATCCACTCTCCGGAGCAGAAGGTGGCGGTAATGCATCATTAAGCTGGGTGCCAACCGCCGTAAAACAAGAAGAAGAAGGTAACAGAATCTGCAGCCCAGAGTTTTCAACACTGACTGAGGGACGATTGCTGTGATATCCGGACACCGTGGACCGCAATCCCAGGACAATCCTACTCTCTTCCCTGTCTCTCAGCTCCACGATCCATACCTGGGCCCCGAGGAGCTTCCGGCTGATGAGGGAATGGGAACCGATGGATCTCTCAGACAGAGCTGAGCTCCAGCTGTCTAAATGCAAAGATTGGGAACTCGGAGAAAGGGAACAAAATCTTTTACATCACCAGTTGAGAAAATCATCTTTGTTCTATCTCCAATCACAAACAGGAGAAAATCTGTAGAGAGGGCGCAGTTTTAAGGTGCTTAGAAGTAGGTACGTAGATGTCAGGGAGTAAGATTTTTTCACCATTGTTCTACTGAGAAAATCACAAACAAGGAAAATCTGCAGATGCTGGAAATCCAAGCAACACACACAAAATGCTGGAGGAACTCAGTATTAGGACTCTTTTCCATAGATGCTGCCTGGCCTGCTGAGTTCCTCCAGCATTTTGTGTGTGTTGCTTGTTCTACCTCTTCTTGTTCTGAACTTTTGTACCGGTGAGGACATGTTTTGACCCATTCTCTCTGGGTTCATAATGATATCAAACACCTTTGCCCTGGGCAACAAGTAGCTTTCACATCACAAATGTGCCAGACTCCAATGAGACAGACTACAGCCCTTCCCTTCATTTTCATTGGCTTAGCCATCAATGAGTTCACCACTGTCAGTCACCTGTGGGAGGGTTCAGGGGAAATATTTATGTACAATACAGAAACTGGTGTTACCCGTGTGTATTGTGGCGATGCAAAAGGTGCTGGAGAATTTGCAAGTGGGGGGCTGTGAAGTGATATTTGGAAATCTGACAGCTTAAGGCAACATTTAGCAAGCAAATCACATATGGGCGGTGTGCAAAAGCTCTGGTGAGAAAATTCTTCGGACTCTTTTTACCCACCTGTCTCATTAATTGTCCTGGATAGTGGTAACTTCACATCTACAGATGTTTTGTCAATAAAACTAACGAATCCTCCATCATCCCTTTGGCTTTCTTCTCCCAGATCAAAATACAATCAGAATCAGAGTCAACTTGATTATCACCGGCAAGTGTCGTGAAATTTGTTAACTTTGTAGCAGCAGTTCAATCCAATTAATAATATAGAAACAGAGAAACATAGAAAACCTACAGCACAATACAGGCCCTTCGGCCCACAAAGTTGTGCCGAAAATGTCCCTACCTAGCAATTACTAGGGATACCCATCGTCCTCTATATTTTCAAGCTCCATCTACCTACCCAAAAGTCTCTTAAAAGACCCTGTCGTACCCACCTCCACTACCATTGCCGGAAGCTCATTCCACGCACTCACCAGTCTCTGCGTAAAGAAATTCCCCTGACATCTCCTCTGTACCTACTTCCAAGCACCTTATACCTGTGTCCCCTTGTGGCAAACATTTCAGCCCTGGGGAAAAAGCCTCTGACTATCCATATGATCAATGCCTCTCAACATCTTGTACATCTCTATCAGGTCACCTCGCATCCTCCATCGTTCCAAGGAGAAAAGGCCGAGTTGACTCAACCTGCTTTCAGGAGACATGCTCCCCAATCCAGGCAATATCCTTGTAAATCTCCTCTGCACCCTTTCTATGGTTTCCACATCCTTCCTGTAGTGAGGTGACCGGAACTGAGCACAGTACTCCAAGTGGGGTCTGACCAGTCTCCTATATAGCTGCAACGTTATCTCTCGGCTCCTA
This sequence comes from Hemitrygon akajei, assembly GCF_048418815.1. Lineage (NCBI taxonomy): Eukaryota > Metazoa > Chordata > Chondrichthyes > Myliobatiformes > Dasyatidae > Hemitrygon > Hemitrygon akajei. The sequence continues at coordinate 7,756,667 of NC_133132.1, read as the reverse complement.
AATTCAGTTCCACAGTTGAGGAAGGCCAATACACCGTATGCCTTCTTAATCACAGAGCCAACCTGCGTAGCAGCTTTGAGTGTCCTATCGATTCGGACCCCACAATCCCTCTGATCCTCCACACTGCCAAGAGTCTTACCATTAATACTATATTCTGCCATCATATTTGACCTACCAAAATGAACCACTTCACACTTATCTGGGTTGAACACCATCTGCCACTTCTCAGCCCAGTTTTGCATCCTATTAATGTCCCGCTGTAACCTCTGACAGCCCTCCACACTATCCACAACAACCTCCAACCTTTGTGACATCAGCAAACTTACTAACCCATCCCTCCACTTCCTCATCCAGGTTATTTATAAAAAATATGAAGAATAAGGTTCGCAGAGCAGATCCCTGAGGCACACCATTGGTCACAAACATCCATGCAGAAAATGACCCATCTACGACCACTCTTTGCCTTCTTGTGGGCAAGCCAGTTCTGGATCCACAAAACAAGGTCCCCTTGGATGCCATGCCTCCTTACTTTCTCAATAAGCCTTGCATGGGGTACCTTATCAAATGCCTTGCTGAAATCCATATACACTACATCTACTGCTCATCATCAATGTGTTTAGTCACATCCTCAAACAATTCCATCAGGCTTGCAAGGCAGGACCTGCCCTTGACAAAACCATCACGGTAGTGAATTTAACAAAGGAGATGTCTTCCATTTTTAAACGAAGGGGCTTACCTTCTTCCACCATCAAATCCGCTCTCAAACGCATCTCTCCCATTTCCCGCACATTTGCCCTCACCCCATCTGCCCACCACCCCACTTGGGATAGGGTTCCCCTTGTCCTCACCTACGACCCCACCAGCCTCTGTGTCCAACATATAATTCTCCATAACTTCCGCCACCTCCAAACACATCCTTCCCTCCCCCCTATTTCTGTTTCCGCAGGGATCGCTCCCTACGCTACTCCCTTGTCCACTCATACCGCCCCACCACCCATCCCTTCCCAATGATCTCCCTCCTGGCACTTATCCTTGAAAAACGGAATAAGTGCTACACCTCCCCTTACACTTCCTCCTTCACCACTATTCAGGATCCCAGACAGTCCTTCCAGGTGAGGCGACACTTCATCTGTAAGTCGGCTGGTGTGGTATACTGCGTCCGGTGTTCCCGGTGCGGCCTTTTATATATTGGTGAGACCCGACGCAGACTTGGAGACCGCTTCGCTGAACACATATGCTCTGTCCGCCAGAGAAAGCAGGATCTCACTCATTTTAATTCCACATACCATTCCCATTCTGATATGTCTATCCATGGCCTCCTCTACTGTCAAGATGAAGCCACACTCAGGTTGGAGGAACAATACCTTATATACCGGCTGGGTAGCCTCCAACCTGATGGCATGAACATTGACTTCTCTAACTTCCGTTAATGCCACTCCTCCCCTTCTTACCCCGTCCCTTATTTATTTATTTGTTGTTTCTCCCCCCCCCCCCCCTTTTTTTCTCTCTCTCTGTCCCTCTCACAATTTTGTGTGTGTGATCTGTAGACTTTTTTTTAGTTTGTGATTTACCTCTCCGTTGTCCCTCCCACGGGCGGCGATGTGCAGACCTCCGCCCACCTGCGGCCCTGCCGCGAACCTCCTGCTAATCGCAGGCGCAGTGCAGCCCGCAGCTCTGCCGGCAACTCTCCTCTCCGAGAGAGAGGGAGAGTTTTAAAAGCGAGCAGATTTGAGAAGAAAGGTCCTGACGAAGTGTCTCGGCCCGAAACGTTGACTGCACATTTCAACGGATGCTGCCCGACCTGCTTAGTTCATAAGCAACACGAGTGAATCTGCAGATGCTGGAAATAAATAAAAAATAAAAGTTGGATGAAATAAAAACACAAAATGCTGGCAGAACTCAGCAGGCCAGACAACATCTATGGGAGACGTTAGTGACGACGTTTCGGGCCGAAACCCTTCATCAGGAGTGAAGTAACATGGGATGGTGAAGGAGGGATAAGAAGTGGGGGGAGGGATAAAGAAGAGAGCTGGGAAGTGATAGGCTGGAGGGAAATGGTCTATTGGGAAGGTGGGAATTATGGGAAATAAGGAAGAAATGCCCCCACCTGCCCCTACACTTCTTCCCTCACCACCAACCCAGGCCCCAGACAGTCCTTTCAGGTGAGGCACCATTTTACCTGCGAGTCAACTGTGGTGATATACTGTATCCGGTGCTCCCGATGTGGCCATTTATACATTGGGGAGACCCGCCGCAGACTGGGAGACCGTTTCACCGAACACCGGCGCTCGGTCCTCCAGCAGTGACCGGATCTCCCTGTGGCCACACACTTCAATTCCACAGACCACTCCCACTCCGACATGTCTGTCCATGGCCTCCTCTACCGTCAAGATGAGGCCACACGCAGGTCGATGGAGCCTAGCCTTATCTTCCGCCTAGGTAGCCTCCTACCTGCCGGCATGAACATTCAACTCACAGACCTCCGTTGCGACCCCTTACCCCACCACTATCTATAATTTTAGTCTGGTTCTCTTTCTCTCTCTTCCCCCCCCCCCCCCTCACTATAATCTCTCCCCAGCCCTACCTTTTATTTCCCATAATTCTCCACCTTCCCCTAGACCATTTCCCTCCAGCCTATCACTTCCCAGCTCTCTACTTTATCCCTCCCCACACTTCTTATCCCCCCTCAAGCATCCCATGTTACTTAACGCCTGATGAAGTGTTTCGGCCCGAAACGTCGTCACTACCTCCTCCCATAGATGCTGTCTGGCTTGCTGAGTTCTCCCAGCATTTTGTGTTTTTATTTATTTCCAGCATCTGCAGATTCACTCGTGTAGCAATAGTATATTTTCAATCGTTTCACAATGACAAAACCGACACAATCCAGAATTATGTTCTCCAACAAGACAAATGGAGTAATTAAGCACAGTTTGACCAATTCTAAGTTGTGTCAGAACAGTTACTTCTTTTCTTGTGTTTTATCCCATCTCCAATACTCCCAAGCAGTTTAATGTAATCTGTATAGATGCCTCATTTTGTGCCCATTATCCCATCGGTCTTAAAATAAGCCCTTAATTTCTAACCCTTAGGCACTTAGGTACTGATTTGCTAAGTGGAAATTATTGACGAAGTTCAATCCATATTTGAAGCTTTTGTAACTAAATTGACACGTCGCTAATCCCCTCAAAACCTTTGTGTGCAGGGAGCCTGTGTTAAAACCTTTGTGTTAAACACTTAATTTTTGCATTAGCTACCGAAAACTTAAATCCTCATATATCTGCCTGATTCAAATATATTAATTGCTAATCGCATCCAATATTGAAACTGATATTGAAATTTCTGCCTCCAATCTATCGATTCCATCATCTTTACAGTGATTTATACATACCAGTGCCAATCTCAAAAATATCATTAGTCATAATATTAAATAATAAAGGACTACAAATACTCCTTGTGACTTATTAATCTCTATCTCATTCAAACCTGAAAGGAACTTGCCCACCCGTACCAGCACAGGCTGGTAAAACACAGAAAAATACTCCCCTTCAATCCTTATTTCCATAATTTAATCAAAGTCCTTCCTTCCATTGATATCATATGAATTTTCCATGTTAAATATACTGCTATGACAGCATCGTTATTTAACTGTGCTTTCCTAATATAATCTATCAGACCTGAATCTGAAAGCAATGTCATTCTACCCTTCCGAAACCCACTCCGATAAAATGATAAATCTCCTCTTTTATTCAAAATATAGTTCATACGCCCGGTAGCCAAACGTTCCATAATTTACAACAATGAGAAGTTCACGATATAGGTCTACAATTGAAAGGATCAGACTTTGAGCTCCTAGGATTTATAATACGTCCTACTACTGCAATGTTCCACGTGGAATGAAGATGGCCTGATCTACAAATACGATTCAAAATATTACTATCTCAAAGAATTGTCAGTTAGATGTTTAATCATGCAATAACATATAACAACCTTTCCTGGAGATGTCTGACATGCATTAACAATAATTCAACCACAAACAGGGAAAAAGAATTCTAGGTGATTCAGTATAATTTCACAAGCCACAATGAAATAATTTACTTCAACATTCTGTGTCTGACAAATGGGTTCTTTGAACTACATATTTACAGTGGAATCACATTTAATTAATAAGACACTTCGGAAGGTTCAGTCAATTTGTTGGGACAAACTAACTCACTAAAATGGTCTAAAATTAATTCTCTAAATTAATCACGATTAGTCACCGTGGGGATTGCCCCTCTCTGATGTAAGCAGTTTGTAAATAGTTTAAAACTATTTTTTTTAAATCTGTCGAAATTTGTCCCTGTGGAGTCGCTAAATGTTATTAAAATCCCAGGCATGTGTTACCTCGACATTTCATTACGAGAGATCGCCTGTAGTACAGAGGAACAAATCACTGGACAGAGACAAGAGTGATAGGTACAAGAGTGTGGAGAAAATACTGTACGTGTTCATTGCAGTCACTGGAGTTCCTGGTGAGTGAGCAGAGCAATGCTTGTTCAGTATTTCTGAATGCTAACCCGTGTGAACATGTTTATGAGCATTTTACATGCTTCCTGCTTAATCATCACTGTGCAAATAGCCATCAGAAATATCGATCCTGTCAATTCAACATTCTGATTTTCCGTAATTGATGACAACCGGAAAAAAAATCTTTAATATTATATCTAACCCATGGGATCGACTGGAACTTTGTTCGATCCTTCAATGACAGCTTGTCCAGAGTTGTACGAGTGCTGGTGAAGGGTCGCTTTCCGGGAACGTGTAACCGGGAGGGTTTTAATGACACCTTGTCCAGAGTTGTACGGGTGCTGGTGAAGGGTAGCTTTCTGGGAACGTGTAACCGGGAGGGTTTTAATGACACCTTGTCCAGAGTTGTACGAGTGCTGGTGAAGGGTAGCTTTCCGGGAACGTGTAACCGGGAGGGTTTTAATGACACCTTGTCCAGAGTTGTACGTGTGCTGGCGAAGGGTCGCTTTCTGGGAACGTGTAACTGGGAGGGTTTTAATGACACTTTGTCCAGGCGTAACCCAGTGCTGGGGACAGACAGTTCTTCGGAAGGCGAGACTGGGAGCGGTTTACATTTTGAAGTTCACCGCTTCTGAGTAGTTGATCAAAGAGAACCCTGGTAATGTGTTTCACGTAACAGTCGGATCTCAGTGTCTGTTGATGAATGATTGGGTTTCATCACCTGAACCAGATTTCACGATCTGCTGACGACTGTTGCTGACGAGTTGAACTGCGCTGCAGAATTGATCCATTAACGGCGCCACTCGCCTCAGGTTACTAATTTGTTTCTTTATTCCCTCTGAGACCCGTCGTAAATTGAAGCACCACTTCGTCCTGAAGACAGATGTTGGTTGGAAATAAGAGTTTTTTTCAGTTCCATCGATGCTGCCTCATCTGTTCAATTCTCCAGTATTTTGTGTGTGTTTTGCTCCCTTCTGTATCCTTTCTCGGCGCCATCAGATGCTAAGTTTCCAGATTCCTGTCCAGTCATGGTTAAATCAATGAAACCGGCACTATCAGCAACAGGAATCGGTATCACCACCGATCGTTGTTGTTCATGCAGCTCGTTTTTATCCCTGACGATGGCCCACACATCGTCTGATCTCCACACTGACGAAGACAGGTCAGAGACAGAGTGACCCGTGTCTGATGTTAGATTAGCAGCTGTTCACGGACTCGAGCACTCCTGATCGTGAGCTGAAACCCGATCTCGTGTTAATTCCTGGAGAATGTGTTCAGTAATGACCGGTGTGTGTCTCTCTCTCTTTCTCCAGTGAATTTAGTGGCGATTCTGATCCTTTCCAGGGGAAAATGCGGCCTCTCCACCTGCACCACTCGCTACCTGGTGGCCATGGCAGCGGCTGATTTACTGACCATTGTCATCGAGGTCATTTTGTATCAAATCAATTGGTATTACTTCCGGTGGAGTTTTCTGAGCATCACCCCTGTGTGCAGTGTTATCGATGTACTGACATACACAGCCACAGACTGTTCTGTCTGGTTCACCGTCACTTTCACCTTTGATCGGTTTGTCGCCATTTGCTGGCAGAAGCTGAGAACAAAATATTGCACCGGGAAAACTGCGGCTGTGGTTCTAACAACAACCGGCGTTCTGTCCTTTCTGAGAAACGTTCCCCGATACTTCTTATACAAACCCGGGGTAATCATCGACGATATACCGTGGTTCTGTGAGACCATTGATAATGCTTTCACTGACCCCGAGTGGGTAGGATATGGATGGCTTGGTATGGTTTTAACTCCGTTCCTCCCTTTCGCTGGGATCCTGCTGCTCAACGCTCTGACAGTCAGGCACATTTTAGTGGCCAGTCGGGTCCGTAAGGGGCTGAAGGGTCAGAACAAGGGGGAGAACCGCAGTGACCCGGAGATGGAGAGCAGGAGGAGGTCTGTGGTTTTACTCTTCACCCTCTGCGGCAGCTTCATCCTCCTGTGGATGACCCAGGTTGTAAATATTATATATTATCAGGTCTCAGGAAAGGGATTTGATTTCAATGATTCTAAAATGATCTTTCACTACGCGGGGTTTCTGCTGAGGAACTTCAGCTGCTGCACCAACACATTTATCTACGCGGTGACTCAGTCGAAATTCAGGGAGCAGGTGATCAGCGCGGTGAAATATCCGGTCACCTCTGTGATTCAATTCGTGAATAAAGCCACATCCTGAGCACAAGACAGAGGCGGCCGCAGTGTCTCCAGATCCTCACATTCACAGACTGACCTCCCACGTGTTATTACAGGACGGAATGTCCTATCGATCGGCAGCTCCGGGAGGTTAGGATAGTGTGTGTGTGGAGAGTAGTGGGGGTGGGTGCAAAGCACAGTCCAGCAGGCTCAGTACCTCATGCGTACAGCCAGATGTCAGTGAAAAAGACTACTCCGGATGCGATAAGCCTATTGGTCTGTCGACAGGGCCATGCATTTCCATTCCCATCTATCAATCCACCAATATTCCTAATCCTGTCCACCAACCACAAAGCCCGACGTTCCCACTAAACGGCGACGGTCTAGTCTAATGCTGGTTGGGTAATCCGCTGTCAATCACACCTGTCTCCACCGTCCCCTTGAATGATTGGCTAACCTGAAGAGCTAGCGTGGGCTCTGCATAAACGACGATTGACACTCCAAATTATAACCATATAAAAAGCACAGCACGGAAACAGGCCATCTCGGCCTTTCTAGTCTGTGCTGAACGCTTACTCTCACCTAGTCCCACTGGCCCGCAATCAGCCCATTACCCTCCATTCCTTTCCTCTCCATATACCTATCCAATTTTACTTTAAATGACAATACCGAACCTGCTTCTACCACTTCTACTGGAAGCTCGTTCCACACAGCTACCACTCAGAGTAAAGAAATTCCCCCTCGTGTTACCCTTAAACTTTTGCCCCCTAACTCTCAACTCATGTCCTCTTGTTTGAATCTCCCCTACTCTCAACAGAAAAAAGCCTATCCACGTCAAATCTATCTATCCCCCTCATAATTTTAAATACCTCTATCAAGTCCCCCTCAACCTTCTACGCTCCAAAGAATAAAGACCTAACTTGTTCAACCTTTCCCTGTAACTTAGGTGCTGAAACCCAGATAACATTCTAGTAAATCTTCTCTGTACTCTCTCTATTTCGTTGACATCTTTCCTATATTTCGGTGACCAGAACTGCACACAATACTCCACATGCGGCCTGACCAATGCCTTGTACAACTTTAACATTACATCCCAACTCCTATCCTAAATGCTTTGATTTATAAATGCCAGCATACCAAAAGCTTTCTTCACCACCCTATCCACATGAGATTCCACCTTCAGGGAACTATGCACCATTATTTCTAGATCACTGTGTTCTACTACAGTCTTCGATGCACTACCATTTACGGTGTATGTCATATTTGGATTATTCCTTCCAAAATGTAGCACCTCATTGTTATCAGCATTAAACACCATCTGCCATCTTTCAACCCACTTTTCTAACTGGCCTAAATCTCTCTGCAAGCTTTGAAAACCTACTTCATTATCCACAGCGCCACCTATCTTAGTATCATCTGCATACTTACTATTCCAATTTACCACCCCATCATCCAGATCATTAATGTATATGACAAACAACATCGGAGATGGTACAGATTCCTGAGGCACACTACTAGTCACCGGCCTCCAACCTGACAAACAGTTATCCACCACTTCTCTCTGGCATCTCCCATCCAGCCACTGTTGAATCCATTTTACTACTTCAATATTAACAACTAAAGATTGAACCTTCCTAACTAACCTTCCGTGTGGAACCTTGTCAAAGGACGTACTGAAGTCTATATAGAAAACATCCGCTGCTTTACCCTCGTCAACTTTCCTTGTAACCTCTTCAAAAAATTCAATAAAATTTGTCAAACATGACCTTCCACGCACGAATTCATGCTGACTGTTTCTAATCAGGCACTGTCTATCCAGATAATTATATATACCATCTCTAATAATACTTTCAATTAATTTACCCACCACTGATGTCAAACTGACAGGCCTATAATTGCTAGATTGACGCTGAGATTTTTTTTAAACAATGGAACTACATGAGCAATACGCCAATCCTTAGGTTATGTCGGCTCAACACATTGCTGTCCACTCTGATTCCCTAAGGGACCAATTTTATCCCTCACTATCCTTTTGGTATTCATACAACTGTAGAAACAGTTCGTATTTATTTTCACCTTACTTGCAAAAGCAACCTCGTATCTTCTTTTAGCTTTTCTAATTTCTTTCTTAAGATTCTTCTTGCATTCTTTATATTCCTCGAGCACCTCATTTACTCCTTGCTGCCTATATTTATTGTAGATATCTCTTCTTCCTAACCAAGTTTCCAATATCTCTTGAAATGCATGGCTCTCTCAAACTTTGGAAGCTTCCTTGCAACCTAACAGGAACATAAAGATTCTGTACCCTCAAAATTTTACCTTTAAATGACCTCCATTTCTCTATTACATCCTTCCCATAAAACAAATTGTTCAAATTCACTCCTCCTAAATTTTTCGCCTCTTCTCAAAGTTAGCCTTTCTCCAATCAAAATCTTCAAACCTGGATCCAGTCCTATCCTTCTCCATAATTATATTGAAACTAATTGCAATGTGATCACTGGACCTGAAGTGCTCCCCAACACATACCCTCGTCACCTGACCTATTTCATTTCCTAACAGAAGATCAAACACTGCCCCTTCTCTAGTCGGTACCTCTATGCATTGCTGCAAAAAACTATCCTGCACACATTTTACAAACTCCAAACCATCCATCCCTTTTACAGTATGAGTTTCCCAGTCTACCTATGGAAAATTAAAATCTCCCACAATCACAACCCTGTGCTTACTACAGATATCTGCTATCTCCTTGCAAACCGGCTCCTCCAATTCTCGCTCCCCATTAGGTGGTCTATAATACACCTCTATAAGTGTTACTACAACTTTCGCATTCCTCAATTCCACACAAATAGGCTCGCTAGACGAGGCCTATGATCTATCCTGCCAGAGCACCGCTGTAATATTTTCTCTGACAAGCAACACAACACATCCTCCTCTTGCCCCTCCGATTCTATCGCACCAGAAGCAACGAAATCCAGGAATATTTAGATGCCAATCACATACCTCCTGCAACCATGTTTCACTAATAGCTACAACCTCATATTTCCAAGTATCAGTCCATGCTCTAAGCTCATCCACATTTCTTACAATGCTCCTAGAATTAAAATAAATGCATTTAAGAAAATTTCAACCTCTTACTCTCTGCTTTATCTCTAACAGTACAAAGAAATTTACTGTCTTCTTTTTCTTCCTTCTCCCATACATCTGTTCCTACACTCTGGTTCCCCAAACCACTCATATCTAGTTTAAATCCACTGGAGCCTATCTAGCAAACATACCTGCAAGAATATTTGTCCCCTCCAGTTCAGTTGTAAACCGTCCCGCCGAAACAGTTCTCGCTTTCCCTGGAAAACTGCCCCTCCTGACCTCATAGTTATCTATAAATCCGAAGCCCTCCCTCTTGCACCATGTCTTCAGCCATGTGCTGATCTGCACTATCTTACAATTTCTAAACCCACCTGCACGTGGCACTGGTAGCAATCCTGAAGGTCCTTTCCTTTAACTTGGCACCAAGCTCCCTAAACTCAACTTTCAGAATCTCGTCACTCTTCCTACCCACGTCATTGGTTCCCTACATGGACCACGACATCCGGCTGCTCGGCCTCCCTCTTGATAATACTGAGAACTCGATCCGAGATATCGCGGACCCTGGAACCAGGGAGGCAACAGACCATCCGGGATTCTCGATCTCTTCCACAGAACCTCCTACCTGTCCCCCTAATTATCGAATCCCCTATCACTACTGCTCTCCTCTTTTCCCTCCTTCCCTTCTGAACTGAGGGTCCAGTCTCGGTACCAGAGATGCAACCACTGCAACTTGTCCGATAGATGGTCCCCAACAACAGTATCCAAAACGGTATACTTATTGCTGATGGGGACGGCCACAGGGGTGCTCTGCTCTTCCTGTCTATTCCCCTTCCCTCTCTTGATCAACTGGACAAGAGTGCGGTGCAGAGAACTGGGAAGTAAAACCTAAACTGATTTTTTTTAAATGTTCAAATGAAAGCTATCTTACCTCCAAAAAGTCCTGTATATTGTACATAATGAAACACAATGTCCTGAATGAAATTAAAACCACACAGTAAGTTAAGACAATTTTTAAATGAAATCCACCGGCAAACACTGTAATGACTGCATTTCATATCTTTCTACCTGATATATTTGACCCTGAAATAGTATCCACCAATGTCTACTACAAACCTACAGACTCCCACAGCTACCTAGACTATTCCTCCTCCCACCCTGTCTCCTGCAAAAATGCTATCCCTTTCTGTCAATTCCTCCGCCTCCGCTGCATCTGCTCTCAGGATGAGGCCTTTCATCCCAGGAGAAAGGAGATGTCTTCCTTTATTAAAGAAAGGGGCTTCCCTTCGTCCACTATGCTCTCCATCGCGTCTCCCCTATTTCACGCACCTCTGCCCTCACCCCATCCCCCTGCAGGCCCACCAAGGATAGAGTCCCCCTGGTCCTCACCTATCACCCTACCAGCCTACAGATTCAACATCTAATCCTCCATAACTTCCGCCACACCCTACAAGATTCCACCACCAGACACATCATCCCCTCCCCCCCCCCCACCCCCCCACCCTCGGCTTTCCGCAGTGATCGCTCCCTATGCGACTCCCTTGTCCAGTCAATACCCCATCCCTCCCCACTGACCTCCCTCCGGGCACTCATCCCTGCAAATGGAAGAAGTGCTATACCATCCCCCACACTTCTTCCCTCACCACCATCCCAGGCCCCAGACTGTCCTTTCAGGTGAGGCACCACTTCAACTGCGAGGCTACTGGGGTGATATACTGTATCCGGTGCTCCCGATGTGGCCATTTATACATTGGGGAGACCCGCCGCAGACTGGGAGACTCGGTCCTCCAGCAGTGGCGGTATCTCCCTGTGGCCACACACTTCAATTCCACAGACCACTCCCACTCCGACATGTCTGTCCATGGCCTCCTCTACCGTCAAGATGAGGCCACACGCAGGTCGATGGAGCTATACCTTATCTCCCGCCTAGGTAGCCTCCTACCTGCCGGCATGAACATTCAACTCACAGACCTCCGTTGCTACCCCTTATCCCATCACTATCTATAATTTTAGTCTGGTTCTCTTTCTCTCTCTTTTCCCCCCGCACTTTAATCTCTCCCCAGCCCTGCATTTCTTTCTCTTTTATTTCCCATAATTCTCCACCTTCCCCCTAGACCATTTCCCTCCAGCCTATCACTTCCCAGCTCTCTACTTTATCCCTCCCCCCACTTCTTATCCCCCCTCGACCATCCCATGTTACTTCACTCCTGATGAAGGGTTTCGGCCCAAAACATCGTCACTACCTCCTCCCATAGATGCTGTCTGGCCTGCTGAGTTCTGCCAGCATTTTGTGTTTTTATTTCATCCAACTTTTGTACGCGTTGAGAAGGGGTGGTCGTTTCTTCGGCAGTTTGAACGGGGCACGACTGCGCAAGTGCAGGAAAGTCCGACGGTGAGGCCGCGGGAGAGTTTAAGAAGCGAGCAGATTAACAGAGCGGGCGACGGAGCAGAGGGAGACCGAGTAGGAAGATTTCGGCGAGGAGAGGCTGAGGACAAGCTTGCTCCCTGTGAGGCAAGGCCGGGTAAGTTACTTTAATAACTCTAATTAACAGGAGTAGGTAATGGAGGCAGTTGAGTGCTCCGTTTGCAGTATGTGGGAAGTCACGGTTGTCCCTGATGACTACACCTGCAAAAGGTGCATCCAGCTGCAGCTCCTGACGAACCGGGTTAGGGAACTGGAGCTAGAGCTGGATGAACTTCGGATCGTTCGGGAGGCAGAGGCAGAAATAGACAGGAGTTTCAGGGAGATGGTCACCCCTAGGAGTCAGGAGACAGGGAGTTGGGTGACTGTCAGGAGAGGGAAGGGGTATAGACAGGAAGAGCAGAGCATCCCTGCGGCCGTTCCCATCAACAATAAGTATACCGTTTTTGACCCTGTTGGTGGGGACGACCTACCAGAGACAAGTTGCAGTGGTTGCGTCTCTGGCACCTAGACTGGACCCTCAGCTCAGAAGGGAAGGAGGGAAAAGAGGAGAGCAGTAGTGATAGGGGATAAAATAGTTAGGGGAACAGATAGGAGGTTCTGCGGGAGAAATCGAGAATCCTGGATGGTCTGTTGCCTCCCTGGTGCCAGGGTCCGTGATATCTCGGATTGAGTCCTTGGTATTCTCAGGACGGAGGGTGAACAGCCAGATGTCGTGGTCCATGCAGGGACCAATGACGTAGATAGGAAGAAGGAGGAGGTCCTGCAAAAAGAGTTTAGGGAGTTAGGTGCAAAGTTGAAAGACAGGACCTCCAGGGTTGCTACCCGTGCCACGTGCTAGTGAGGCTAGAAGTAGGAAGATAATGCAGCTAAATACGTGGCTAAGGAGTTGGTGCGGGAGGGAGGGCTTCATGCTTCTGGACAATTGGGCCTTGTTCCAGGGAAGGTGGGACCTATTCCGACAGGATGGGTTGCACTTGAACTGGTGGGAGACTAACATCCTTGCGGGAAGGTTTGCTAGTGCTGCTACGGGGGGTTTAAACTAGATTTGCAGGGGGAGGGGAACCAGAGTGTTAGAGCAGATAGTGAGGTGAAGGAGGATAAAGGTGATGCGAGAGCTGCGAGTATAGTGCATGGAGTAAAGCCAGATCTAACATAGAAAGAGGCTTTGAGGAAACAGCAGCAGAATAAAGGGTAAGGGAGAAGGGCTAAAGTGTGTGTACTTCAATGCAAAAGCATCAGGAACAAAGGTGATGAACTGAGAGTTTGGATACATACATAGAATTATGATGTAGTGGCCATTACGGAGACTTGGCTGGTACCAGGGTAGGAATGGATTCTCAATGTTCCTGGATTTCAGCGTTTTAAAAGGGTTAGAAAGTGGGGGGGGGGGGGGGCAGATAGGAGCGGGGGTGGCATTACTGGTCAGGGATACTTTTACAGCTACAGAAAGGGTGGGTAATGTAGCAGGATCGTCTTCTGAGTCAGGATGGGTGGAAGTCAGGAACAGGAAGGGAGCAGTTATTCTACTAGGGTATTCTATAGCCCCCCTGGTAGCAGCAGAGATACCGAGGAAAGGTTTTGATTTTGGAAAGGTTGTTATCATGGGTGACTTTAACTTCCCTATTATTGATTGGCACCTGATTAGTTCCAATGGTTTGGATGGGACAGAGTTTGTTAAGTGTGTCCAGGATGGATTCCTGTCACAATATGTTGACAGGCCCACTGGGGGGAATGCTATACTAGATCTAGTATTAGGTAACGAACCGGGTGAGGTCACAGATCTGTCAGTGGGTGAGCATCTGAGGGACAGTGATCACCGCTCCCTCACCTTTAGCATTATCATGGAAAAGGATAGAATCAGAGAGGACAGGAAAATTTTTAATTGGGGAAGGGCAAATTATGAGGCTATAAGGCTCGAACTTGCAGGTGTGAATTGGGATGATGTTTTTGCAGGGAAATGTACTATGGACATGTGGTCGATGTTTAAGTATCTCTTGCAGGATGTTAGGGATAAATTTGTCCCGGTGAGGAAGATAAAGAATGGTAGGGTGAAGGAACCATAGGTGACAAGTGAGGTGGAGAATCTAGTCAGATGGAAGAAGGCAGCATACATGAGGTTTAGGAAGCAAGGCACAGATGGGTCTATTGAGGAATATAGGGTAGCAAGAAAGGAGCTTAAGAAGGGGCTGAGGAGAGCAAGAAGGAGTCATAAGAAGGCATTGGTGAGTAGGGTAAAGGAAAACCCTAAGGTATTCTTAAATTTTGTGAAGAACAAAAGGTTGACAGGAAGCATTGGAAAAGGTACAGAGGAGATTTACCAGGATGCTGCCTGGTTTAGAGTGTATGGATTATGATCAGAGATTAAGGGAGCTATGGGTTTAACTCTGGAGAGAAGGAGGATGAGAGGAGACATGATCGAGGTGTACAAGATATTAAGAGGAATAGATAGTGGATAGCCAGCTCCTCTTCCCCAAGGCACCACTGCTCAATACACGAGGACATGGCTTTAAGGTAAGGGGAGGGAAGTTCAAGGGTGATATTAGAGGAAGGTTTTTTACTCAGAGAGTCGTTGCGTCGTGGAATGAACTGCCTGAGTCAGTGGTGGAGGCAGATACACAGGCGGAATTTAAGAGACTACTAGACAGATATATGGAGGAATTTAAAGTGGAGGGGTTAAGGGTCGGCACAACATTGTGGGCCGAAAGGCCCGTACTGTGCTGTATTGTTGTATGTTCGGGCGGTGGTGAGAAAGGGGCTGATCCCGGGATTGTGGAGATCGGGGGCCTGTTGCAGTGGGAAAGGGCCGGAACCGAGTTCTGCCAGATGGCTGAAGGCTCCGAGCTCTCCGGTCCCGCAGCCCGGTTTTAGCTTTGCACCCGAGCCCGGGCTGTGGGATCAGTTAGTTGTCGTTCCCAAGCTGGGAGAGTGTTTGGAGTGAAGGGGATCTGTCTGTGTGTGGGCAGAGGTTATGGGTGGACTGTGGGTATGGGGTGAGTGGAGGGAAGGGTGTGTGACCGTAGTCGGGGGCGGAGGGGAGGGGGTTTGCTGCTGTGAGAAAGTGGGATGATTGGACGTTCCATGACCCGAGTCAAATAAAGTTGGAAACAGGAGGATTTCGCCCGTTGTATCGGATCTTTTCAGTGAGCAACAATTCTCTTTTCATATGAATTACTGTATAATCTTGCTGTTAAAATTGTGTTTGTTACAAAGCCCAAGAGTCTGGGAAGAGCTGTCACCGTCATGGGCTCTTAGTGAAGATTGGGATGGCGGTGGGGAGTCAGTGACCTCTGTAGTTGAGAATGTCAGGGGTTAGTACATCCTCCTGTGAGATATAAATGTCCTTACAGTGGATTCGGATCTGGTGGCATATCTGGAGTTTGCAAAGGAGAAAGGAATAGGGAAAGGACTGAGGAAAGAGAGATTTAACCAGCAAATCGTCGTGCGGGGTGGAGGGGTACGGGAGCTGCCTGAGAGATCGTTTTAATTGTTTTTTATATAATCTCACAGATGGTGACTGACGGGGAGGCTTGGTGAGGGAGGATACCGGGAGGTGAGCAGGTCAGACATGGTATCAGGAGAGTGACAGTGATGTGATTTCCTGTGTCACGGGTATAGACAGTCATCTTCAGTGAGGAGTTTGTGTGGAGATGCAGCTTCCGTGGAGATGGAGGAAAGAGGACACACCAACAGGTGGAACCAGCTGTGGGAAGACATGGTTTGTCAGGCCTGACGACGAGCTGAATGTACCAGAACCTTCAGACTGAATCAGAAAACCATTCTGAGGGTATTTGAAATGTCAGAAGCAGGGGGGATGTAATCACATGTGCAGAGGGCCGGGGCGGTGTCTCCATCAGATCCTCAGTGAGATGGTTCAAGTTACAATGTGCAGAGATGAAAGCACAGTGTTTGGGGCCGGATTTAATCACAGATTCTGACCCAGTGAGAGGGTTAGTTTTCCTGTAAGGAGGCAACATCAATGGAAGAAGACACAGGAACTTCATCATTTGCCAGTTGTTTAGCAGAAGTGACCAATCTGTATGTTACCTGACAGAATCAGATATTCACAGTGGTGTCAGAGGGGTTCCGTCTGGTTTATTTCAGGTTGGAGATGGGTGTGGAGTTTTGAAATCAATGCCTTGTGGCACCACCATCGTTAATTTAGCATGTCCGGAGTGGTGGGTCACACAGCACGGGAACAGGCCTTTGGCCGGCCACACCTGTTCTGACCATCCACTCATGGTCTACACTGGTCCCATTTATCAGCACTTGGTTCATAGTCCACTGCTCCTCGGCTGTTTCAATGCTCACCCACTTCGTAAATGTGAAGAGACCTGCCTCCACCAACTCCTCGGGCAGTGTGTTCCCGATTTCAACTACCCTCTCCGTGAAAAGTCTCTTCCTCGGATCCCTCTAAACCTCTTTGTCCTCTGCTTGTGTCTATGCCGTCTGATCGGTGACACCTCTGTCCCAGGAATCTGGCCATTATGGGCATCAGAGGCCTTTGATATGGTTCAGCATGGTAAGTTGCTGTGGAAAGTCAGATCACATGGGATCCAGGGGAGCTGGCTAACTGGATGGCTTGATGGTAGGAAGCAGAGAGTGATGGTGGGAGGCTGTTTATTGAACTCGAGGCCCGTGCCTAGTGGTGTTCCACAGGGTTACACCCATTGCTCTCGTTATTTATTAATATTTAATTATATTTGCACAGTTTGTTGAGTTCCATGCCCTACTTCATCTTTCATTGATCCTGTTACTCTTCTATAGATTTGCTAAGTGTTCCTGTAGGAAAAAGAATCTCAGGGTAATATGTGGGGACATGCATGTACACTGATAATAAAATTTACTTTGATCTTGTCATCTGGATCAATAGTTTGGTTGAGAATGTACTGGGTATGGATAGTAGCTTTCCAGCAAATAATGTCAAACAATTACTTTTTCAGAAAGATATTAAGTATAAACACACCTCTCTGTTTCACTCTCCACACTCTATCACCCCCGTTCCTTACTGCCATCCCTCTCTGCCCCGTCCTCCCTCTCACCCCCAATTTGGGCGTAAGTGAATTATTTTAGGGGAATCGGAAGGGGAATTCTTCACTCAGAGGTTGGTGGGAGTGTGGAATGAGCTGCCGGCGGAAGTAATGGATGTGGGTTCGATTTAGACACTGAAGAGAAATTTGGGTGATAGCATGGATGGGAGGTGTATGGAGGCTATGGTGCAGGTAGTTGGAACTAGGCAGTAAAAACAAAAACAAGTTGCCATTGACGAGAAGGGCCGAAGGACCTCTTTCAGTGCTGCTGGGCTCTGTGACTCTAATGATATTCTAATTTGTAATTTCCACAGTCAGTGCTTTGCTGCTAATGACTTAATGCAGAAATTTACCCAAACAAGAATTGAAAGACCCTTAGCTGGCTACAGAAAGCATTTACAAGCCGTGATACTTGCCAAAGGGGGTGTTACTAAGTACTGACCATGCAGGGTGCCCAAACTTCTGCTTTGGGCCCTTTTCCTTTTTATTTATTTTGAATCTGTAAAAGATGGAAATAAAAAGGTAATCTTGCTTAAACTATTAAAGAAATGTGTCATCTTTAACTTTATGCCTTTTGGAAATCAGGTTATCTTTTACTTGCTTCGCTATTCAGAGTAACACAAATTTTGAATAGGAGTGCCAAAACTTTTGCATGTCACTGTGTATATCCTGTGCCTTCCGAATCACTTCCAGAAATTCCAGCCATTGCTGCTCTGTTTTCATCCCTGCCCATGTTCTTCTCAAATCAATTTTGAACAATTTTCCTCTAGTGCCTCTCTAAATCTGTTTATTCCACATCTGACTTTAGCTTCTCCTTCTCTAAAGTCAGGGTGAATTTGATCATACTACGATCATTTGCCCCTAAGGGTTCCTTGAACATAAGTGACCTAATTAATTCCGGTTCATTACAACAGCCAATCCAGAATAGCTGATCACCAATTGGGCTCAACCGCGAGCTGCTCTAAAAAAGCATCTTGTAGGCATTCTAGGAATTCCTCCTCTTGCGACCAACATCATCCTAATTTTCCTAATCACCTGCATGACAATCCCCCATGACTATTGTAACATTGCCCTTTTGGCACGTATTTTCTATCTCCCATTATAATTTGTGGACCACATACTTACTACAGTTTCGAGGTCTCTATACAATTGCCATCAGGGATTGTTTATTTACATTTGTTTTCCTTAATTCTACCCACAGAATCTACACCTTCCAACCCATGCCACCTCTTTCTAATGATTTAGTTTAATATTTTACCAACAGAGCCACACAACCCCACTACAGCTTGTTCTTTCAAGAAACGTAAGTATCTGGCAAACTAGAGGACCTGCAGATTCTAGCAATCTACAGAACTACACACGAAGTGCTGGAGGAGCTCAGCACGTCAGGCAGCATCTATGGATAGGAATCAACATTTCAGGCCAAGACCCTTCATCGGGACCCTTGACACCCACGTATCCGGAATATCAACAAGCAAAGAAAATAGATTTCTTTGACAGATTTTAATTCAAGGCTTAAAAATGTTGCCAAACAGAGCTTAACATTTAACAAATACAACACAGGCAATAAACACTTTCATCAATACCGACATCGACTTTTTAAATAAAAATATCTTGGTCCCATTTCAATCAGTAAAATTTACAAAAATAAAAAGGAACTGAACTGACAACTTTAGAAACGACTATTTACTCTCAAACCCACTTGTATTAACACTCCCTTGGACAGAAGGGGGAAGAGAAATAACAAATGGAAAAAAAATCGCACAACAGTCAGATAAAACTTCTAAGTATTTATTTTCATCAAAAATGACCAGGATTCAGCACTCCATGTGTGTATATGCAATCGTGATAAGAAATACAGACCAGAAACCCTAAATGAGAGTCCAACTCAGAAAAATGAATCATCACTATGGAAGAAAACATTAACCAGTGGAATGAGTATGACCCTCCATGGGAGACATCCCAACGATCTGAGCAGACGAGAAGGCGACAGGGAAGCATCGCGCACCTGACAGAGAGTTGGAGACCTCTTCCCAGAAACAGAGGGGTTCCTTACAGAAATACAGGACAAGGTGGTAAACAAGAAGAAAAAATCAAAAATACATGAAATACAAACGAACAAGGCAGTAATTGCAGAAAATGCCAAGAGAAACCAGACACAATCCAACACATTCCAGGATCCTGCAGCAGTTTAACTCAATCTGATTACTTACACAGGTACAATCAAGTGGCAAACATCATTCACCAGAATCTTGCTTTAGAACACAAACTCATGAATTCCCGCCACCACTTCATAAAGGCACCATAAATTCAAGCCGGATCCAGTTTCAGAGTCAAAATCATACAATTTATATGATAATCAATGCATTATTTCAGATAGGATAATCCATGTTGTTGTTCACCCTCAGCCCAGAGATTAGAGGGGTGAAGAACATCGCAGACAGAACTGCAGTCAGCTCGACTTCTTCAGTCTGCAGGAAATTCAAGGGAAACCTCTTCACCCACAGAGTGGTGACTGTTTGGAGCCCATCACCACAGGGAGAGCGAGAGGGGAACAAAAGGGGAGGATTTAAAAGGACTGTCGTGGAACTGAATCACTGGCAGGGTCCAGCCGGCCTGAGTTCACTCTCTACCATATACTGGGTGTGTTATAAATTCACTAAGTACTGGAGGCAGTGTTCAAAATAGAACTGATTTATTTGTCTCAGATCCAGAATATTAAACTCCAGTCCCATTAAAGGTGAATGTGCAGCAGAAGAAACTCCTCCCATGCCCAGTGACCAGGGTGCAGAACTGGGTGTGGTGAGCAGCAGCAATAATTGCAGAGTTCAGCACCGACAGTCACTCTGTAAATAGCATTCAGCAACGGTGACGGACAAATATCCAGCATGCAGCTTATTGAAACTTTCTCCCCAGTGTGAACCGGGTAGTGTGTCACAAGGTTAGATTACCGAGTGAATCGCTTCTCACATTCACAGCAGGTGAACGGCCTTTCCCCAGTGTGAACTCAATGATGCACATTTGGTGGAGATGGCTGAGAGACTCTCTTCCCAATGACTGTCCAGGTGATCAGCCTCTCCCCAGTGTGAACTCGCTGGTGTCTCTGTAGATGAGATGACCTAGTGAATCCCTTTCCACATTCTGCGCAGTTGAACGGCCGCTCCCCGGTGTGAACTGACTGGTGTGCTAGTAGTTCGGATGACTGATTGAATCCCTTCCCACAGTCTGAGCAGGTGAACGGCCGCTCCCCGGTGTGAACTGACTGGTGTCTCAGTAGATTAAATGACCGAGTGAATCCCTTCCCACAGTCTGAGCAGGTGAACGGCTTCTCCCCAGAGTGAGATCGCTGGTGTCTCTGAAGGTCAGACGATTGAGTGAATCCCTTTCCACAGACTGAACAGGTGAACGGTCTCTCCCCAGTGTGAAATCGCTGGTGTATCTGTAGATGAGATGAGCGAGCAAAACCCCTCCCACATTCACAACAGGTGAATGGTCTCTCCCCAGTGTGAACTCGCTGATGTGTCAGTAGTTCGGATGACCGAGTGAATCCCTTCCCACAGTCTGAGCAGGTGAATTGCCTCTCCCTGGTGTGAACTCGCTGGTGACTCTGTAGGTGGGATGACTGAGTGAATCCTTTCCCACAGTCTGAGCAGGTGAACGGCTTCTCCTCATTGTGATCTCGCTGGTGTGCCAGTAGTTCAGATGACCGAGTGAATCCCTTCCCATATTCTGCGCAGGTGAACGGCTTCTCCCTGGTGTGAACTCGCTGGTGTCTCAGTAGACTAAATGACCGAGTGAATCCCTTCCCACAGTCTGAGCAGGTGAATTGCCTCTCCCTGGTGTGAACTCGCTGGTGACTCTGTAGGTGGGATGACTGAGTGAATCCTTTCCCACAGTCTGAGCAGGTGAACGGCTTCTCCTCATTGTGATCTCGCTGGTGTGCCAGTAGTTCATATGACCGAGTGAATCCCTTCCCATATTCTGCGCAGGTGAACGGCTTCTCCCTGGTGTGAACTCGCTGGTGTCTCAGTAGACTAAATGACCGAGTGAATCCCTTCCCACAGACTAAGCAGGTGAACGGTCTCTCCCCAGTGTGAAATCGCAGATGTACTTGTAGATTAGATGACCAAGTGACTCCCTTCCTACAGTCTGGGCAGGTGAACGGCTTCTCCCCAGAGTGAAATGGCTGGTATCTATGAAAGTCGGACGATTGAGTGAATCCCTTCCCACAGTCCGAGCAGGTGAATGGCCTCTCCCCAGTGTGAACTGACTGGTGTCTCTGTAGGTGGGATGACTGAGTGAATCCCTTCCCACAGTCCGAGCAGCTGTACGGCCTCTCCCCAGTGTGAACTCGCTGGTGAGCCATTAGGTCAGATGACCGAGTGAATCCTTCTCCACAAATTCAGCGGATGACCAGCCTCTGTCCAGTGTGAACTGACTGGTGTGTCCACGGATGGAATTATCAACTGAAACCCTTCTCAGACACAGAACAGGTGGATGGCCTTGTCAAAGTGTGAACTTGCTGATGTACCTTCAGTTGAGATGACCATGTGAAGCCATTCCCACAATCTGAGCAGGAAGGATGATCGAGTGAATCCCTTGCTCCACTTCTTAAATATCTGGACAGAGACAGCAAAACTGGTGTGTTGTGTTCGAGATTCCTGTAGATGAATTCCTTGTTATTTTTTACCTGTAAAAAGTTTTACAAAATTCATCAATGGGTGTAAGACAACATTTCAGATGAGATCACTTGAGTTGCCAAGGTGTGATCTGGCATCACACTGTTACAGTGAAGTTCAAACAAAGTTGGAGAGAGAAATCATCTTCTAACTGGGCACAGTGCTGGTATCTGGAATGACCATTAAACTCTCTGATGCTCTTCCTGTCTCTATAAGAATGGGGAATTTCTGCCATCTCCAATCTGTGACCTGGCTCAGTTTGACTCTCTCCATTGGTATTATTCCCTGTTCCCACTCAGCTGTATGGGTTCCTGGCCCCACAGTAACTGAAACACTCTTACACAAATAGCCTTTGTTAACGTGCAGCTGGGATTTTCTTTTATGTACCGTTAATTTAAAGTGCCACAGTTTTAATGCCATGTAAATATCTCCTCTTCACATGTATGGTTGGTCTGCACAACTGTTAAAAGGAATTAGAGTGAATATTAGTATTATATAAGGTTCTTGTCACAGTCATGGTAAAGAACAACACTGAAACAGACCCTTTGGCCCATCTAGCTGATGCTGATCTATTTAAACTTTCAACTCCCATACCCCTACCATCCAGGTACATATACAAACCTCCAACATGTTGCAATTGAGCTCACCTGCACCACTTGTGCTGGCTGCTCATTCCACACCCTAATGACTGTCTGTGTGAAGACGTTTCACCTCATGTTCGCCTTAACGTTTCACCTTTCACCCTTAATCCATGACCTCTGGTTGTAATCCCACCCCATCTCAGTGGAAAAAGCCAGCTTGCATTTATGCCACCTATAACCCTCAAAATTGTGGTATACCTCCATCAAATCACCCCTCAATCTTCTACATTCCAAGGAATAAAGCCCCAGACCTGTTCAATCTTTCCTTATAACCCAAGTCCTCCAGACCTGGCAACATCCTTGTGAATTTTCTCTGAATTCTTTCAACCTCTTTCACGTCTTTCCTGTAGACTGGTGACCAAACCTGCACACAACACCCCAAATTAGGCCTCACCGATGTCTTGTACAACTTCAACATGACATCCATCTCCTGTACTCAGTACTTTGTTTTATGAAGGGCAATGAGCCAAAACCTTTCTTTCCGTCCCTATCGAACTGTGACACCACTTTCAGTGAAATATAGACCTGTATTCCTAGATCCCTTTCTTCAACAACACTCCTCAGTGCCCGACCAGTCACTGTATAAGACCCACCCTGGTAAGTCCTACCAAAGTGCAACATCTCACACTTGTCTGCATTAACTTCCATTTTCCATTTCTCAACCCATTTCTCCAGCTGGTTCACTTCGCACTGCAAGCCATGATAGTCTTCTCACATTCCACTACACTCCCAGTCTTTGTGCCATCCACAAGTTTGCTGATTCAGCTAACCATGTTATCATCCAGATGACCGAAATAGATGACAAACAACAACGGATCCATCACTGATCCCTCCGGCACACCACTAGTCACAGGCCTCCGGTCAGAGAGGCAACCATCTGCTTCCACACTCTGGCTTCTCCCAAAACCAGTGTCTCATCCAATTTACTATCTCATCGTGAATGCTGAGTGACTGAACCTTCTTGACCAACATTCCATATGAGACTTTGTCAAGTGCCTTGCTAAAGTCCATGTAGACAACATCCACTGCCTTGCCCTCAGTCACTTTCTTGATAATTTCCTCGAGAGACTCTATAAAATTAGTTAGACATGACCTACCATGCACAAAGCCATGCTGTCTATCCTTAATCAGTCCTCATCTATCCAAATACTTTTACAGGTAGTCTCCGAGTTACGAACTTCCGACTTACGGACAACTCATACTTATGAACCGAGGAAGGAGAACGCCATCTGCCATTTTAAGTCAGATCGCGACACCGTCCACCATTTTAAGTCATTGCCGTTGACACAGTGTTGAGTGTTTAACTTTGTATTTGGCTTAAATTTTTCTTAGTAAGATTCACCCTGACCCTACCCCCCGTTCCAAGCGGCCGGTGGCTCAGTGAGATCAGCGCCGGGCTCGAGATTCGAAAACGGAGGTTGCTGAGTTCGATCCAGTGACGGACTGCTGCCATGCTGGGTTGATGTCGATCCAGGGACTCCCGTGCCGTGTTGATGTCGAGCTCGCAACTCGACCTCTTAAAAACACACTGCCACCTCCAGGTAAATTCCCCATGCGGAATATCGTGGAGGATCAAATACCCAAACCCAGCACAGCCCCCACTTGTCCCATTTAGCCTCTCTCAGCACGGTGGTCCTTAGGACCCAGTGGACCTCGGGTCCGCCACCAGCAGTGTTTCAGTTCCATTGACGGGAAGCGGTCGCAATTGAAAATAAAGTGGAAATAATACAGCGTTTGGAAAGAGATGAAATGCCATCGGTCATTGGAAAAGCGTTAGGCTACGGTCAGTCAACGATCAGAACAATTTTACAGGATAACGGATAAAGTGAGAATAATGGAGCATGTGAAAGGCCCTGCCCCGATGGAAGCTACAATTATTACTAAGCAACGCAGTCGTTTAATTATTGGAATACATACGTTTCCTAAGTGTTTTATATGCATACAGGTAAATTATATACTATATACTAAGACAAACGTTTGACTAACTGACGCTAAATACCCGAGACATCTTCAGTGAGCGGTGTCTCAGAAAGGCAGCGCCCATTATGAAGGACCTCCAGCACCCAGGGCATGCCCTTTTCTCACTGTTACCATCAGGGAGGAGGTATGGAAGCCTGAAGGCACACACTCAGTGATTCAGAAACAAGTTCTTCCGCTCTGCCATCTGATTCCTACATGGACACTGAACCCCTGGGCACTATCTCACTTCTTTAATATATCTTGTTTCTGTTTTTTGCAAGACTTTTAATCTATTCAATATCTGTATACTGTATAAAGAATAATAAATAACACTCATTTATTTATTTATTTATTATTACGATCATTATTTCATTATTTTTCATCTATATTTCTTCAAGTTTCGTAGCAAGAAGGCTGCGAGTGGAACGGCTGAGGGTGTTTTGGAGAGAAGGAATTTTACTACTCGTGGTAAAGACAGGGAAGACTGCGCAGGCCTGTGACGCCAGCCAGTAGAGCAGGAAATGTTTAACAAGAAGACCGCCATATCCAGTGGGCAGCGGAGTGATAGGGCTTTGGCTCAAACGGGTGTAGGCGGTAACAGGACTAGGTAGGTTTAACTGTGTTAATTGTGCAAAGGAGATACGGAGACAAATTCTGGAAAAGTGTAATAATAAGAGAGTTGTCGTGATGGGAGATTTTAATTTCCCAAATATTGATTGGCATATCTCTAGACCAAGGGGTTTAGATGGGGTGGAGTTTTAGGTGTGTTGAGGAAGGTTTCTTGACACAATATGTAGATAAGCCTACAAGAGGAGTGACTGTACTTGATTTGGTATTGGGAAATGAACGTGGTCAGGTGTCAGATCTCTCAGTGGGAGAGCATTTTGGAGATAGCAATCGTAATTCTATCTCCTTTACTATAGCATTGGAGAGAGATAGGAACAGACAAGTTAGAAAAGTGTTTAATTGGAGTAAGGGGAATTATGAGGCTATCAGACAGGAACTTAGCAGCTTACATGGGAATGATGTTCTCAGGGAAAGGTACGGAAGAAATGGGGCAAATGTTCAGGGGATATTTGTGTGGAGTTCTGCATAGGTACGTTCCAATGAGACAGGAAAGTTATGGTAGGGTACAGGAACCGTGGTGTACAAAGGCTGTAGTAAATCTAGTCAAGAAGAAAAAAAAAGCTTACGAAAGATTCAGAGAGCTAGGTAATGTTAGACATCTAGAAGATTATAAGGCGAACAGGAAGAGCTTATGACGGAAATTAGGAGAGCCAGATGGGGCCATGAGAAGGCCTTGGCGGACAGGATTAAGGAAAACACAAAGGCATTCTACAAGTATGTGAAAAGCAAGAGGATAAGACGTGAAAGAATAGGACCTATCAAGTGTAAGAGTGGGAAAGTGTGTATGGAACCAGAAAAATACAGCAGAGGTACTTAATGAATATTTTAATTCAGTATTCACTATGGAAATAAATACTTGGTGATTGTAGTGATGACTTGTAGTGGACTGAAAAGCTTGAGCACGTCGATATTAAGAAAGAGGATGTGCTGGAGCTTTTGGAAAGCATCAAGTTGGATAAGTAGGCTGGACCGATTGAGAGGTACTGTGGGAGGCGAGGGAGGAGATTGCTGAGCCTCTGGCGATGATCTTTGCATCATCAGTGGGTTTGGGAGAGGTTCCAGAGGATTGGAGGGTCGCGGATGTTATTCCCTTATTCAAGACAGGGAGTACAGATAGCCCAGGAAAATATAGACTAGTGAGTTTTACCTCCGTGGCTGGTAAGTTGATGGAGAAGATCCTGAGAGGCAGGATTTATGAACATTTGGAGAGGTATAGTATGATTAGGAATAGCCAACATTGCTTTGTCAAGCAACACACAAGCCTGGTGGAACGCAGCAGGCCAGGCAGCATCTATAGGGAGAAGCACTGTCGACGTTTCGGGCCGAGACCCTTCGTCAGGACTAACTGAAAGGAAAGATAGTAAGAGATTTGAAAGTAGGAGGAGGGGAAAATGTGAAATGATAGGAGAAGACCGGAGGGGCTGGGGTGAAGCTGAGAGCCAGAAAGGTGATTGGCAAAAGGGATACAGAGCTGGAGAAGGGAAAGGATATGGGACGGGAAGAAAGGTGGAGGGGAGCACCAGAGGGAGATGGAGAACAGGCAGAGTGATGGGCAGAAAGCGAGGAAAAAAAGGAGGGGGTAAAAAAAATATATCAGGGATGGGGTAAGAAGGGGTGGAGGGGCATTAACGGAAGTTAGAGAAGTCAATGTTCATGCCATCAGGTTGGACGCTACCCAGCCGGTATATAAGGTGTTGTTCCTTCAACCTGAGTGTGGATTCATCTTGACAGTAGAGGAGGCCATGGAAAGACATATCAGAATGGGAATGGGATGTGGAATTAAAATGTGTGGCCAGTGGGAGATCCTGCTTTCTCTGGCAGACCGAGGGTAGGTGCTCAACGAAATGGTCTCCCAATCTGTGTCGGGTCTCACCAATATATAAAAGGCCACACCAGGAGCACCAGACACAGTATACCACACCAGCCGACTCACAGGTGAAGTATCGCCTCACCTGGAAGGACTGTCTGGGGCCCTGAACGGTGGTGAGGGAGGAAGTGTAAGGGCTGGTGTAGCACTTGTTCCGCTTGCAAGGATGTGCCAGGAGGGAGATCGGTGAGAAGGGATGGGGGACGACGACGAGTGGACAAGGGAGTCACGTAGGCAGCGATCACTGCAGAAAGCAGAAAGATGGGGGGGGGGGGGAGGGAAAGATGTGATTGGTAGTGGGATCCCGTTGAAGGTGGCGGAAGTTACGAAGAATTATACGTTGGACCTGGAGGCTGGTAGGGTGGTAGGTGAGGATAAGGGGAACCCTATCAGAAAGAAAAATCAAATGCCCACCCCACCCCCCGCATAAAAAAGAACGGCATCCCGATCATCAACCCCCAAAACCCACCCCTCCCGCACAAAAGTTAACAATGACATTGAACCCCCCCCCCCCCCAAAAAGCAACCCTACCCGGCACAACTGCGGAGGAACCCGTGTCACCAGGGTAGAGGCGGCCGCATCAGGAGCAGCGGATACAATGGGCGACCGGGACGATTCACAGGTGAAGTGTCGCCTCACCTGGAAGGATGTTTGGACAATGGAGAGAGTTCGGCCATCCGGCCCTTTCACTGTAACACCCCGAACTCCACCTCAAATCCATCTGAACGAATCTGTGCGAACTTTAGTGAACAACAAATATAATTCGTCTCAGCGGTCAGCCATCTGAATGAATAACTGACTTTAAAGAGAAACTCAGTGATAATTTTGGAGACTGAAATAAGAAAGGCCCAGGCAAATAAAGAGTCAGTAGTTGCAGTGTTTTTTGACATTGAAAAAGCCTATGATATGATGTGGAAGGAAGGATTGTTAATTAAACTGTGCAAGATGAGGGTTGGTGGGAGAGTTTTTGATTGGATAAAAGATTTTATGTTTGGTAGGAAAATTCAAGTTCGGATTGGGTCAGAGTTATCAAATCAGTACATAGTGGGAAATGGCACACCTCAAGGTAGTGTGATTAGCCCGTTACTTTTTTAAAAAAAATGTTTTTATTAGTTTTTCAAAACATTTTACAAATTAAAAACCCCAAATCCCAATGAGGAACATTAAAACAGTGCAAAATTAAGCATACAATAACAATATGTTACAAAGGAAGAGAATTTAACAAAAAAGCACCTAAATTAAAGACAAGTAAGCTTAATATCCTCCCCAAGCCCCACAACACAAGAAAAAACAACAGCAACTCCAGACCAACCACAACACAATATAGAGAGTATACGTCAGGACAGCCAAACTCCCTGACTGTGAATACACTTAGCAACAGAGGATAATAATGCCTTCTACCAGAAAAAAAAAGGGAGCTGAAAGCAAGGGACCGAAAAGAAAAAAAAACCCTAGTCAAGAGGAAGGTTATGAAAGTACTCGATAAAAGGTCCCCAGACCTTATGGAACTTTAGATCCAAATTGAGAACTGAATAATAAATTTTTTCGCGGTCCAAGCAGGCCATGATGTCGTTAAGCCATTGAGCATGAGTGGGCGGGGCAACAGCTCTCCATCTAAGAAGGATCAAGCGTCTAGCCAGGAGAGAGGCAAAGGATAATATTCGGCATTTGGTCGGACCCAGACATAAATCTGTCTCGCCCCAAAAACCGAACAGAGCAATTAAGGGGTTTGGTTCTAGGTGCGGATTCAGAATACACGATAACGTAGTGAAGACATCTTTCCAGAACTTCTCCAAGCTAGGACAGAACCAGTTCCATGCCCTACTTCATCTTTCATTGATCCTGTTAATATTCTATAGATTTGCTAAGTGTTCCTGTAGGAAAAAGAATCTTAGCGTAATATGTGGTGACATGCATGTACACTGATAATAAAATTTACTTTGATCTTGTCGTCTGGATCAATAGTTTGGTTGAGAATGTACAGGGTATGGATAGTAGGTTTGCAGCAAGTAATGTCAAACAATTACTTTTTCAGAAAGATATTAAGAATAAACACACCCCTCTGTTCCCCTCTCCACACTCTATCACCCCCGGCCCTTACTGCCTTCCCTCTCTGCCCCGTCCTCCCTCTCACCCCCAATTTGGGCATAAGTGAATTATTTTCTGGGAATCGGAAGGGGAATTCTTCACGCAGAGCTTGGTGGGAGTGTGGAATGAGCTGCCAGCGGAAGTAATGGATGTGGGTTCGATTTAGACACTGAAGAGAAATTTGGGAGATAACATGGATGGGAGGTGTATGGAGGCTATGGTGCAGGTAGTTGGAACTAGGCAGTAAAAACAAAATCAAGTTGGGATTGACTAGAAGGGCCGAAGGGCCTCTTTCAGTGCTGCTGGGCTCTGTGACTCTAATAATATTCTAATTTGTAATTTCCACAGTCAGTGCTTTGCTTCTAATGACTTAACCCAGAAATTTACCCAAACAAGAATTGAAAGACTCTTAGCTGGCTACAGAAAGCATTTACAAGCTGTGATACTTGCCAAAGGGGGTGTTACTAAGTACTGACCATGCAGGGTGCCCAAACTTCTGCTTTGGGCCCTTTTCCTTTTTTGTTATTTTGAATCTGTAAAAGATGGAAATAAAAAGGTAATCTTGCTTAAACTATTAAAGAAATGTGTCATCTTTAACTTTATGCCTTTTGGAAATCAGGTTATCTTTTACTCGCTTAACTATTCAGAGTAACACAAATTTTGACTAGGAGCGCCCAAACTTTTGCATGTCACTGTGTATAATCTGTGCCTTCCGAATCACTTCCAGAAATTCCAGCCATTGCTGCTCTGTTTTCATTCCTGCCCATATTCTTCTCAAATCAATTTTGAACAATTTTCCTCTCATGCCTCTCTAATTCAGTTTATTCCACACCTGACTTTAGCTTCTGTTTCTCTAATGTCAGGGTGAATTTGATCATATTACGATCACTTGCCCCTAAGGGTTCTTTGAACATAAGTGACCTAACTAATTCCGGTTCATTACAACACTCAATCCAGAATAGCTGATCCCCAATTGGGCTCAACCACGAGCTGCTCTAAAAAAGCATCTTGTAGGCATTCTAGAAATTCCTCCACTTGAGACCAACACAATCCTAATTATCCTAATCACCTGCATGACAATCCCCCATGACTATTGTAACATTGCCCTTTTGGCACGCATTTTCTATCTCCCATTGTAATTTGTGGACCGCATACTTACTACAGTTTCGAGGTCTCTATACAATTGCCATCAGGGATTGTTTATTTACATTTGCTGTTCCTTAATTCTACCCATAGAATTTACACCTTCCAACCCATGCCACCTCTTTCTAATGATTTTGTTTAATATTTTACCAACAGAGCAACATAACCCCACTACAGCTTGTTCTTTCAAGAAACGTAAGTATCTGGCAAACTAGAGGACCTGCAGATTCTAGCAATCTACAGAACTACACACGAAGTGCTGGAGGAGCTCAGCACGTCAGGCAGCACCTATGGATAGGAATCAACATTTCAGGCCAAGACCCTTCATCGGGACCCCTGACACCCACGTATCCGGAATATCAACAAGCAAAGAAAATAGATTTCTTTGACAGATTTTAGTTCAAGGCTTAAAAATGTTGCCAAACAGAGCTTAACATTTAACAAATACAACACAGGCAATAAACACTTTCATCAATACCGACATTGACTTTTTTAATAAAAATATCTTGGTCCCATTTCAATCAGTAAAATTTACAAAAATAAAAAGGAACTGAACTGACAACTTTAGAAACGACTATTTACTCTCAGACCCACTAGTATTAACACTCCCTTGGACAGAAGGGGGAAGAGAAATAACAAATGGAAAAGAAAAATCACACAACAGTCAGATAACACTTCTAAGTATTTATTTTCATCAAAAATGAGCAGGATTCAGCACTCCATGTGTGTATATGCAATCGTGATAAGAAATACAGACCAGAAACCCTAAATGAGAGTCCAACTCAGAAAAATGAATCATCACTATGGAAGAAAACATTAACCAGTGGAATGAGTATGACCCTCCATGGGAGACATCCCAACGATCTGTACAGACGAGATGCTGACAGAGAGTTGGAGACCTCTTCCCAGAAACAGAGGAGTTTCTTACAGAAATACAAGACAAGGTGGTTAACCAAAGGAAAAAAATCAAAAATACATGAAATACAAACGAACAAGGCAGATGGTGCAGAAAATGCCAAGAGAAACCAAACACAATCCAACACATTCCAGGATCCTGCAGCAGTTTAACTCAATCTGATTACTTACACAGGTACAATCAAGTGGCAAACATCATTCACCAGAATCTTGCTTTAGAACACAAACTCATGAATTCCCACCACCACTTCATAAAGGCACCATAAATTCAAGCCGGATCCAGTTTCAGAGTCAAAATCATACAATTTATATGATAATCAATGCATTATTTCAGATAGGATAATCCATGTTGTTGTTCACCCTCAGCCCAGAGATTAGAGGGGTGAAGAACATCGCAGACAGAACTGCAGTCAGCTCGACTTCTTCAGTCTGCAGGAAATTCAAGGGAAACCTCTTCACCCACAGAGTGGTGACTGTTTGGAGCCCATCACCACAGGGAGAGCGAGAGGGGAACAACAGGGGAGGATTTAAAAGGACTGTCGTGGAACTGAATCACTGGCAGGGTCCAGCCGGCCTGAGTTCACTCTCTACCATATACTGGGTGTGTTATAAATTCACTAAGTACTGGAGGCAGTGTTCAAAATAGAACTGATTTATTTGTCTCAGATCCAGAATATTAAACTCCAGTCCCATTAAAGGTGAATATGCAGCAGAAGAAACTCCTCCCGTGCCCAGTGACCAGGGTGCAGAACTGGGTGTGGTGGGCAGCAGCAATAATTGCAGAGTTGAGCACCTACAGTCACTCTCGAAATTGCATTCAGCAACGGTGACGGAGAAATATCCAGTATGCAGCTTATTGAAACTTTCTCCCCAGTGTGAACCGGGTAGTGTGTCACAAGGTTAGATTACCGAGTGAATGGCTTCCCACATTCACAGCAGGTGAACGGCATCTCCCCAGTGTGAACTCAATGATGCACATTCGGTGGAGATGGCTGAGAGACTTTCTTCCCAATGACTGACCAGGTGATTGGCCTCTCCCCAGTGTGAACTCGCTGGAGTCTCTGTAGATGAGATGACCGAGTGAATCACTTTCCACATTCATAGCAGGTGAACGGCTTCTCCCCAGTGTGATCTTACTGGTGTTTCTGTAGGGTGGATGATTGAGTGAATCTCTTCCCACAGTCTGAGCAGGTGAAAGGCTTCTCCTCACTGTGAACTCGCTGGTGTGCCAGTAGTTCAGATGACCGAGTGAATCCCTTCCTACATTCTGCGCAGGTGAACGGCCGCTCCCCGGTGTGAACTGACTGTTGTCTCAGTAGATTAAATGACCGAGTGAATCCCTTCCTACAGTCTGAGCAGGTGAACGGCTTCTCCCCAGAATGAGATCGCTTGTGTCTCTGAAGGTCAGACGATTGAGTGAATCCCTTTCCACAGACTCAACAGGTGAACGGTCTCTCCCCAGTGTGAGATCGCTGGTGTCTCAGTAGATTAGATGATCGAGTGAATCCCTTCCCACAGACTGAGCAGTTGAACGGCTTTTCCCCAGAGTGAGATCGCTGGTGTCTCTGAAGTTCTGAGGACTGAGTGAATCCCTTCCCACAGTCCGAGCAGGTGAATGGCCTCTCCCCAGTGTGAACTGACTGGTGTCTCTGTAGGTGGGATGACTGAGTGAATCCCTTCCCACAGTCCGAGCAGGTGTACGGCCGGTCCCCAGTGTGAACTCGCTGGTGAGCCATTAGGTCAGATGACCGAGTGAATCCTTCCCCACAAATTCAGCGGATGACCAGCCTCTGTCCAGTGTGAACTGACCGGTGTGTCCACGGGTGGAATGATCAACTGAAACCCTTCTCACCCACAGAACAGGTGGATGGCCTTGTCAAAGTGTGAACTTGCTGATGTACCTTCAGTTGAGCTGACCATGTGAATCCATTCCCACAGACTGAGCAGGAAGGATGATCGAGTGAATCCCTTGCTCCACTTCTTAAATATATGGACAGAGACAGAATAAACGGTGTGTTGTGTTCGAGATTCCTGTAGATGAATTCCTTGTCATTTTTAAGCTGTAAAAAGATTACAAAATTCATCAATGGGTGTAAGACAACATTTCAGATGAAATCACTTGAGTTGTCAAGGTGTGATCTGGCATCACACTGTTACAGTGAAGTTCAAACTAAGGTGGAGAGAGAAATCATCTTCTAACTGGGCACAGTGCTGGTATCTGGAATGACCATCAAACTCTCTGATGCTCTTCCTGTCTCTATAAGAATGGGACATTTCTGCCATCTCCAATCTGTGACCTGGCTCAGTTTGACTCTCTCCATTGGTATTATTCCCTGTTCCCACTCAGCGGTATGGGTTCCTGGCCCCACAGTAACTGAAACACTCTTACACAAATAGCCTTTGTTAACGTGCAGCTGGGATTTTCTTTTATGTACCGTTAATTTAAAGTGCCACAGTTTTAATGCCATGTAAATATCTCCTCTTCACATGTATGGTTGGTCTGCACAACTGTTAAAAGGAATTAGAGTGAATATTAGTATTATATAAGGTTCTTGTCACAGTCATGGTAAAGAACAACACTGAAACAGACCCTTTGGCCCATCTAGTTGATGCTGATCTATTTAAACTTTCAACTCCCATATCCCTACCATCCAGGTACATATACAAACCTCCAACATGTTGCAATTGAGCTCACCTGCACCACTTGTGCTGGCTGCTCATTCCACACCCTAATGACTGTCTGTGTGAAGACGTTTCACCTCATGTTCGCCTTAACGTTTCACCTTTCACCCTTAATCCATGACCTCTGGTTGTAGTCCCACCCCATCTCAGTGGAAAAAGCCAGCTTGCATTTATGCCACCTATAACCCTCAAAATTGTGGTATACCTCCATCAAATCACCCCTCAATCTTCTACATTCCAAGGAATAAAGCCCCAGACCTGTTCAATCTTTCCTTATAACCCAAGTCCTCCAGACCTGGCAACATCCTTGTGAATTTTCTCTGAATTCTTTCAACCTCTTTCACGTCTTTCCTGTAGACGGGTGACCAAACCTGCACACAACACCCCAAATTAGGCCTCACCGATGTCTTGTACAACTTCAACATGACATCCATCTCCTGTACTCAGTACTTTGGTTTATGAAGGGCAATGAGCCAAAACCTTTCTTTCCGTCCCTATCGAACTGTGACACCACTTTCAGTGAAATATATACCTGTATTCCTAGATCCCTTTCTTCAACAACACTCCTCAGTGCCCGACCAGTCACTGTATAAGACCCACCCTGGTAAGTCCTACAAAAGTGCAACATCTCACACTTGTCTGCATTAACTTCCATTTTCCATTTCTCAACCCATTTCTCCAGCTGGTTCACTTCGCACTGCAAGCCATGATAGTCTTCTCACATTCCACTACACTCCCAGTCTTTGTGCCATCCACAAGTTTGCTGATTCAGCTAACCATGTTATCATCCAGATGACCGAAATAGATGACAAACAACAACGGATCCATCACTGATCCCTCCGGCACACCACTAGTCACAGGCCTCCGGTCAGAGAGGCAACCATCTGCTTCCACACTCTGGCTTCTCCCAAAACCAGTGTCTCATCCAATTTACTATCTCATCGTGAATGCTGAGTGACTGAACCTTCTTGACCAACATCCCATATGAGACTTTGTCAAGTGCCTTGCTAAAGTCCATGTAGACAACATCCACTGCCTTGCCCTCAGTCACTTTCTTGATAATTTCCTCGAGAGACTCTATAAAATTAGTTAGACATGACCTACCATGCACAAAGCCATGCTGTCTATCCTTAATCAGTCCTCATCTATCCAAATACTTTTACAGGTAGTCTCCGAGTTACGAACTTCCGACTTACGGACAACTCATACTTATGAACCGAGGAAGGAGAACGCCATCTGCCATTTTAAGTCATTGCTGTTGACACAGTGTTGAGTGTTTAACTTTGTATTTGGCTTAAAATTTTCTTAGTAATATTCACCCTGACCCCACTCCCCGTTCCGGTCGGACGGTGGCTCAGTGAGATCAGCGCCGGGCTCGAGATTCGAGAACGGAGGTTGCTGAGTTCGATCCGGTGACAGACTGCTGCCATGCTGGGTTGATGTAAATC
Organism: Hemitrygon akajei; assembly: GCF_048418815.1. NCBI lineage: Eukaryota > Metazoa > Chordata > Chondrichthyes > Myliobatiformes > Dasyatidae > Hemitrygon > Hemitrygon akajei. Next base: position 7,721,401 of record NC_133132.1, on the reverse strand, counting down.
CAGTGACTCCCGTGCCGTGTTGATGTCGAGCTCGCAACTCGACCTCTTCAAAACACACTGCCACCTCCAGTTTAAATTCCCCATGCGGAATATCGTGGAGGATCAAATACCCAAACCCAGCACAGCCCCCACTTGTCCCATTTAGCCTGTCTCAGTGCGGTGGTCCTTAGGACCCAGTAGACCTCGGGACCCGCCACCAGCAGTGTTTCTGTTCCATTGACGGGAAGCGGTCGCAATTGAAAATAAAGTGGAAATAATAAAGCGTTTGGAAAGAGATGAAACGCCATCGGTCATTGGAAAAGCGTTAGGCTACGGTCAGTCAACGATCAGAACAATTTTACAGGATAACGGATAAAGTGAGAATAATGGAGCATGTGAAAGGCCCTGCCCCGATGGAAGCTACAATTATTACTAAGCAACGCAGTCATTTAATTATTGGAATACATACGTTTCCTAAGTGTTTTATATGCATACAGGTAAATTATATACTATATACCAAGACAAACGTTTGACTAACTGACACTAAATAATACCGGATGTACTTGATCGGACTTATGTACAAATCCGACTTAAAGACGGACTTAGGAGAGGAACTCGTACGCAACCCAGGGACTGCCTATATATCCGGTTCCTGCACATACGTTCCAATAACATTCCCCCTACTGATGTCAAGCTCACCAACGTACAATTTCTTAGTTTACTTTTAGAGCCTTTCTTGAACAGTTGAGCAACATTGTCTGTCCTCCAATCCTACAGTCCATTACCTGTCACTGGGGATGATTTAAATATCTGTGCATGGGCCCCAAAAATTTCTGCACTTGTCTTCCACAGGGTCCCAGGGAACAACTTGTCAGGCCCAGATTTATCCATTGTAATTTGCCTTAAGGCAGCAAACCCCTCCACCTCTGTAATCTGTACAGGGTCCATGAAGTTGATGCTGCTTTGCCTCACTTTTATAGATTCTGTGTCCATCTCCCGAATAGACACAGATGTAAAAATATATTTAAAATATCCCCCATCTCTTTTACCTCCTGTATAGATCACCATTCTGATCGTCCAGAGGATTAATTTTTTCCCTTGCAATCTTTTTGCTATAAAGATATTGCTTACTTTTATTTCTTTCATAAGTGTTGACTTGAATTTCCTGAACTTCATAACTACACCATGTGGTCCTATCTGCCTTTGCCTGGTATGCACCTCCTTTCTTGTAAAAAGGGTTGTAAAAGTAGTCAGCTCCATCTTGGGCACTAGCCTAAAAAGTACCCGAGATATCTTCAGTGAGCGGTGTCTCAGAAAGGCAGCACCCATTATGAAGGACCTCCAGCACCCAGGGCATGCCCTTTTCTCACTGTTACCATCAGGGAGGAGGTACCAAAGCCTGAAGGCACACACTCAGAGATTCAGGAACAGATTCTTCCGCTCTGCCATCTGATTCCTACATGGACACTGAACCCCTGGGCACTATCTCACATTTTTAATATATATTGTTTCTGTTTTTTGCAAGACATTTAATCTATTCAATATCTGTATACGGTATAAAGAATAATAAAAAAGATCCATTTATTTATTTATTATTACAATCATTATTTAATTATTTTTTATCTATATTTCTTCATGATTCGAAGCAAGAAGGCTGCGAGTGGAACGGCTGAGGGTGTTTTGGAGAGAAGGAATTTTACTACTCGTGGTAAAGACAGGCAAGACTGCGCAGGCCTGTGACGCCAGCCAGTAGAGCAGGAAATGTTTAATAAGAAGACCGCCATATCCAGTGGGCAGCGGAGTGATAGGGCTTTGGCTCAAACGGGTGTAGGCGGTAACAGAACAAGGTAGGTTTAACTGTGTTAATTGTGGAAAGATTCTGGAAAGGTGTAATAATAACAGAGTTGTCGTGATGGGAGATTTTAATTTCCCAAATATTGATTGGCATATCTCTAGAGCAAGGGGTTTAGATGGGGTGGAGTTTTAGGTGTGTTCAGGAAGGTTTCTTGACACATTATGTAGATAAGCCTACAAGAGGAGTGACTGTACTTGATTTGGTATTGGGAAATGAAGGTGGTCAGGTGTCAGATCTCTAGTGGGAGAGCATTTTGGAGATAGCAATCGTAATTCTATTTCCTTTACTATAGCATTGGAGAGAGATAGGAACAGACAAGTTAGAAAAGTGTTTAATTGGAGTAAGGGGGAATTATGAGGCTATCAGACAGGAACTTAGAAGCTTACATGGGAACGATGTTCTCAGGGAAAGGTACGGAAGAAATGGGGCAAATGTTCAGGGGATATTTGTGTGGAGTTCTGCATAGGTACGCTCCAATGAGACAGGGAAGTTATGGCAGTGTACAGGAACCGTGGTGTACAAAGGTTAGAGTAAATCTAGACAAGAAAAAAAAGTGCTTACAAAAGATTCAGAGAGCTAGGTAATGTTAGAGATCTAGAAGATTATAAGGCGAACAGGAAAAGCTTAAGAAGGAAATTTGGAGAGCCAGATGGGGATATGAGAAGGCCTTGGCGGGCAGGATTAAGGAAATCCCCAAGGCATTCTACAAGTATGTGAAGAGCAAGAGGATAAGACGTGAAAGAATAGGACCAATCAAATGTAAGAGTGGGAAAGTGTGTATGGAACCAGAAAAATACAGCAGAGGTACTTAATGAATATTTTAATTCAGTATTCACTATGGAAATAAATACTTGGTGATTGTAGTGATGACATGTAGTGGACTGAAAAGCTTGAGCATGACGATATTAAGAAAGAGGATGTGCTGGAGCTTTTGGAAAGCATCAAGTTGGATAAGTCGCCTGGACTGATTGAGAGGTATTGTGGGAGGCGAGGGAGGAGATTGCTGAGCCTCTGGCGATGATCTTTGCATCATCAGTGGGTTTGGGAGAGGTTCCAGAGGATTGGAGGGTCGCGGATGTTATTCCCTTATTCAAGACAGGGAGTACAGATAGCCCAGGAAAATATAGACCAGTGAGTTTTACCTCCGTGGCTGGTAAGTTGATGGAGAAGTTCCTGAGAGGCAGGATTTATGAACATTTGGAGAGGTATAATATGATTAGGAATAGCCAACATGGCTTTGTCAAGCAACACACACAAAATGCTGGTGGAACGCAGCAGGCCAGGCCGCATCTATAGGGAGAGGTACTGTCGACATTTCGGGCCGAGACCCTTCGTCAGGACTAACTGAAAGGAAAGATAGTAAGAGATTTCAAAGTAGGAGGGGGAGGGGGAAAATGTGAAATGATAGGAGAAGACCGGAAGGGGTGCGGTGAAGCTGAGAGCTGGTAAGGTGATTGGCAAAAGGGATATAGAACTGGAGAAGGGAAAGGATATGGGACGGGAAGAAAGGGGGAGGGGAGCACCAGAGGGAGATGGAGAACAGGCAGAGTGATGGGCAGAAAGTGAGGGAAAAAAGGAGGGGGAAGAACTAAATATATCAGGGATGGGGTAAGAAGGGGAGGAGGGTCATTAACGGAAGTTAAAGAAGTCAATGTTCATGCCATCAGGTTGGAGGCTACCCAGCCGGTATACAAGGTTTTGTTCCTCCAACCTGAGTGTGGATTCATCTTGACAGTAGAGGAGGCAATGGATAGACATATCAGAATGGGAATGGGATGTGGAATTAAAATGTGTGGCCACTAGGAGATCCTGCTTTCTCCAGTGGACCGAGGGTAGGTGTTCAGCGAAACGGTCTCCCAGTCTGTGTCGGGTCTCACTAATATATTAAAGGCCCCACCAGGAGCACCAGACACAGTATACCACACCAGCCGACTCACAGGTGAAGTATCGCCTCACCTGGAAGGACTGTCTGGGGCCCTGAACGGTGGTGAGGGAGGAAGTGTAAGGGCAGGTGTAGCACTTGTTCCGCTTGCAAGGATAAATGCCAGGAGGGAGATCGGTGGGAAGGGATGGGGGGCGGGGACGAGTGGACAAGGGAGTCACGTAGGCAGCGATCCCTGCAGAAAGCAGAAAGATGGGGGGGAGGGAAAGATGTGATTAGTAGTGGGATCCCTTTGAAGGTGGTGGAAGTTGCGGTGAACTATACGTTGGATCTCGAGGCTGATAGGGTGTTAGGTGAGGACAAGGGGAACCCTATCAGAAAGAAAAATCAAATGCCCACCCCACCCACCGTATAAAAAAGAACGGCATCCTGATCATCAACCCCCAAAACCCACCCGTCCCGCACAAAAGGGAACAATGACATCGACCCCCCCCCCAAAAAAAGACAACCCTACCCCGCACAACTGCGGAGGAACCCGTGTCACCAGGGTAGAGGCGGCCGCATTGGGAGCAGCGGACACAATGTGCGACCGGCACGATTCACAGGTGAAGTGTCGCCTCACCTCAGGCACACCTCAGGGTAGTGTGATTAGCCCGTTACTATTCATCATTATGATCAATGATGTTTTCACAAAGGTACCAGTGGATATAGGTAGGTCACTGTTTGTGGATGATGGGGCCTTGTGGAAGAGAGGCAGGAACACGGAGCATATCATCAGGAAGCTTCAAGGAGTAATTGATGAAGTGGTGGAGTGGGTTCTGATTGCAGATGTAGATTTTCAGTAGAAAAAATTCAAACTGCATGTTTCATCAGGAAAAGAATTGAGGTAGGGAAGAAGTTAAGGATGTTTGGGATAGAATTTGAAAGGTTTGGATTATTTAAATTTCTGGGAGTTAAATTTGATTCACGGTTGCCATGGGCAGACCATATCAGGAAAGTTGAGGAGAAATGTAAAAAAGTAATAAACGTGATGAGATGTTTGACTGGTAGGGAATGGGGAGCAAGTTGTTCAGCATTAAAGAGAATGTATGTGGATTTAGTAAGATCTCTGTTGGATTATGGAAGTGTGGAATATGGATCAGCAGCTAGGTCTCTTATAAGGAAACTGGATGTGATTCAGGCTCAGGTTTTGAGAGTGTGCAGTGGGGCTTTTAAAACATCACCAATATCAGCCCTACAGGTAGAAATGGGAGTAATGCCTTTGGAATTAAGAAGGAAGCAATTGATGGCAAACTACTGGGCTAATTTGCAGGGGCACAATGATTCTCACCCTGCAAAAGGAGTGTTGCAGGAGTGCTGGGAGAATGGGAAGTTTCAGAGAGATAAATTTAGTCGGGTAGGGAATGATATTGCTAAAGAATGTGGAGTGTTTGATCTAAGAATAAGTCTTTCTGTAGTTTATCTGGTTGTAGCTCCATGGAAGATTATATGGCCTAACATAGACTGGCAAAAAGGAAAGGAAAATATAAAACTGATTTGGTACGTGCATTTAACTGTCCTGTGATGGAAAAGTATAGTGGTTATACTCAGATTTATACGGATGGTGCTGAGGAACCTGAAACAGAAGTGACAGGGTTTGGGATGGCTTTACCAGCAAAAGCAATTGCAATCAGCAGAAGAACATCTGATAAGTTTGCGGTGTATACAGTGGAGATGATGGCAGTGTTGGTTGCGTTGTGTTGGGTGGAGAAAGCAAGACAAGTCAAAGTGTTGATATGCTCAGATTCATCCTCAGTTCTAGCAAGTTTAAGGTCTTTTCACTCAAACAGCCGGCAAGATGTACTTCATGAAGTCCTTCAGTCAGCCGCGTCACAAGAGTTGCAAATTGGGGATGTCAGGTTAAATTTCTATGGGTTCAAGCACATGTAGGGGTGAAGGGAAACGAGAGGGTGGAAGAGTTGGCAGAGAGGGCGTTAAAGAAAGAAAATACAGAAATGCACATTAGTATCAGTAAAGCAAAGGCTAATCTGGGAAAGAATTATCAAAATGTGGCAAGAAAGATGGGAGAGGGAGGGGAAAGGGAGGCATTTATCTCAAATCCAGAGGAGTGTTACAGGTACTAGGGTAGGCAGTGGATACTGAAGAGGAAACCGTGTGGACTCGGTTAAGGCTGGGGCACTGTGCACTAAACAAAACACTGAAATTGATAGGGAAACACCAGACAGGACTGTATGAGGAATGTCAGGAAGAGGAGTCAGTAGAACATGTAGTCTGAGTTGCAGGAAGTATGGGATACAGAGAGAGATGATGGGAATTAATCCAAGGGAATTGGGGGTGCAGGAATTCACAGTAAAAGTGTTACCGGGCATGGGTGAGAGGGCACGGGTCAGGGGACTTTTAGCTTTCTTAAGGGATACAGGGTTTATTTTTAACAGGATATGATGGATAAGCAGGAATAGGGTACTGGGACGGCCAAAGAAGAAAGGATAAAGATTAGATTAGGGTGTGTGTGAATGGGTGAAGGGATTTAGGGTGTGAGTCTCTCGTCTGATCCACTCTCCGGAGCAGAAGGTGGCGGTAATGCATCATTAAGCTGGGTGCCAACCGCCGTAAAACAAGAAGAAGAAGGTAACAGAATCTGCAGCCCAGAGTTTTCAACACTGACTGAGGGACGATTGCTGTGATATCCGGACACCGTGGACCGCAATCCCAGGACAATCCTACTCTCTTCCCTGTCTCTCAGCTCCACGATCCATACCTGGGCCCCGAGGAGCTTCCGGCTGATGAGGGAATGGGAACCGATGGATCTCTCAGACAGAGCTGAGCTCCAGCTGTCTAAATGCAAAGATTGGGAACTCGGAGAAAGGGAACAAAATCTTTTACATCACCAGTTGAGAAAATCATCTTTGTTCTATATCCAATCACAAACAGGAGAAAATCTGTAGAGAGGGCGCAGTTTTAAGGTGCTTAGAAGTAGGTACGTAGAAGATGTCAGGGAGTAATTTTTTTCCACTATTGTTCTACTGAGAAAATCACAAACAAGGAAAATCTGCAGATGCTGGAAATCCAAGCAACACACACAAAATGCTGGAGGAACTCAGCATTAGTACTCTTTTCCATAGATGCTGCCTGGCCTGCTGAGTTCCTCCAGCATTTTGTGTGTGTTGCTTGTTCCACCTCTTCTTGTTCTGAACTTTTGTACCGGTGAGGACATGTTTTGACCCATTCTCTCTGGGTTCATAATGATATCAAACACCTTTGCCCTGAGCAACAAGTAGCTTTCACATCACAAATGTGCCAGACTCCAATGAGACAGACTACTGCCCTTCCCTTCATTTTCATTGGCTTTGCCATCAATGAGTTCACCACTGTCAGTCACCTGTGGGAGGGTTCAGGGGAAATATTTATGTACAATAAAAGAAACTGGTGTTACCCGTGTGTATTGTGGCGATGCAAAAGGTGCTGGAGAATTTGCAAGTGGGAGTCTGTGGAGTGATATTTGGAAATCTGACAGCTTAAGGCAACATTTAGCAAGCAAATCACATATGGGCGGTGTGCAAAAGCTCTGGTGAGAAAATTCTTCGGACTCTTTTTACCCACCTGTCTCATTAATTGTCCTGGATAGTGGTAACTTCACATCTACAGATGTTTTGTCAATAAAACTAACGAATCCTCCATCATCCCTTTGGCTTTCTTCTCCCAGATCAAAATACAATCAGAATCAGAATCAAGTTGATTATCACCGGCAAGTGTCGTGAAATTTGTTAACTTTGTAGCAGCAGTTCAATCAAATTAATAATATAGAAACAGAGAAACATAGAAAACCTACAGCACAATACAGGCCCTTCGGCCCACAAAGTTGTGCCGAAAATGTCCCTACCTAGCAATTACTAGGGATACCCCATCGTCTCTATATTTTCAAGCTCCATCTACCTACCCCAAAAGTCTCTTAAAAGACCCTGTCGTACCCACCTCCACTACCATTGCCGGAAGCTCATTCCACGCACTCACCAGTCTCTGCGTAAAGAAATTCCCCTGACATCTCCTCTGTACCTACTTCCAAGCACCTTATACCTGTGTCCCCTTGTGGCAAACATTTCAGCCCTGGGGAAAAAGCCTCTGACTATCCATATGATCAATGCCTCTCAACATCTTGTACATCTCTATCAGGTCACCTCGCATCCTCCATCGTTCCAAGGAGAAAAGGCCGAGTTGACTCAACCTGCTTTCAGGAGACATGCTCCCCAATCCAGGCAATATCCTTGTAAATCTCCTCTGCACCCTTTCTATGGTTTCCACATCCTTCCTGTAGTGAGGTGACCGGAACTGAGCACAGTACTCCAAGTGGGGTCTGACCAGTCTCCTATATAGCTGCAACGTTATCTCTCGGCTCCTAAATTCAGTTCCACAGTTGAGGAAGGCCAATACACCGTATGCCTTCTTAATCACAGAGCCAACCTGCGTAGCAGCTTTGAGTGTCCTATCGATTCGGACCCCGCAATCCCTCTGATCCTCCACACTGCCAAGAGTCTTACCATTAATACTATATTCTGCCATCATATTTGACCTACCAAAATGAACCACTTCACACTTATCTGGGTTGAACACCATCTGCCACTTCTCAGCCCAGTTTTGCATCCTATTAATGTCCCGCTGTAACCTCTGACAGCCCTCCACACTATCCACAACAACCTCCAACCTTTGTGACATCAGCAAACTTACTAACCCATCCCTCCACTTCCTCATCCAGGTTATTTATAAGAAATATGAAGAATAAGGTTCGCAGAGCAGATCCCTGAGGCACACCATTGGTCACAAACATCCATGCAGAATATGACCTGTCTACAACCACTCTTTGCCTTCTTGTGGGCAGGCCAGTTCTGGATCCACAAAGCAATGTCCCCTTGGATGCCATGCCTCCTTACTTTCTCATAAGCCTTGCATGGGGTACCCTTATCAAATGCCTTGCTGAAATCCATATACACTACATCTACTGCTCATCATCAATGTGTTTAGTCACATCCTCAAACAATTCCATCAGGCTTGCAAGGCAGGACCTGCCCTTGACAAAACCATCACGGTAGTGAATTTAACAAAGGAGATGTCTTCCATTTTTAAACGAAGGGGCTTACCTTCTTCCACCATCAAATCCGCTCTCAAACGCATCTCTCCCATTTCCCGCACATTTGCCCTCACCCCATCTGCCCACCACCCCACTTGGGATAGGGTTCCCCTTGTCCTCACCTACGACCCCACCAGCCTCTGTGTCCAACATATAATTCTCCATAACTTCCGCCACCTCCAAACACATCCTTCCCTCCCCCCTATTTCTGTTTCCGCAGGGATCGCTCCCTACGCTACTCCCTTGTCCACTCATACCGCCCCACCCACCCATCCCTTCCCAATGATCTCCCTCCTGGCACTTATCCTTGAAAAACGGAATAAGTGCTACACCTCCCCTTACACTTCCTCCTTCACCACTATTCAGGATCCCAGACAGTCCTTCCAGGTGAGGCGACACTTCATCTGTAAGTCGGCTGGTGTGGTATACTGCGTTCCGGTGTTCCCGGTGCGGCCTTTTATATATTGGTGAGACCCGACGCAGACTTGGGAGACCGCTTCGCTGAACACATATGCTCTGTCCGCCAGAGAAAGCAGGATCTCACTCATTTTAATTCCACATACCATTCCCATTCTGATATGTCTATCCATGGCCTCCTCTACTGTCAAGATGAAGCCACACTCAGGTTGGAGGAACAATACCTTATATACCGGCTGGGTAGCCTCCAACCTGATGGCATGAACATTGACTTCTCTAACTTCCGTTAATGCCACTCCTCCCCTTCTTACCCCGTCCCTTATTTATTTATTTGTTGTTTCTCTCCCCCCCCCCCTTTTTTTCTCTCTCTCTGTCCCTCTCACAATTTTGTGTGTGTGATCTGTAGACTTTTTTTTAGTTTGTGATTTACCTCTCCGTTGTCCCTCCCACGGGCGGCGATGTGCAGACCTCCGCCCACCTGCGGCGCTGCCGCGAACCTCCTGCTAATCGCAGGCGCAGTGCAGCCCGCAGCTCTGCCGGCAACTCTCCTCTCCGAGAGAGAGGGAGAGTTTTAAAAGCGAGCAGATTTGAGAAGAAAGGTCCTGACGAAGTGTCTCGGCCCGAAACGTTGACTGCACATTTCAACGGATGCTGCCCGACCTGCTTAGTTCATAAGCAACACGAGTGAATCTGCAGATGCTGGAAATAAATAAAAAATAAAAGTTGGATGAAATAAAAACACAAAATGCTGGCAGAACTCAGCAGGCCAGACAACATCTATGGGAGACGTTAGTGACGACGTTTCGGGCCGAAACCCTTCATCAGGAGTGAAGTAACATGGGATGGTGAAGGAGGGATAAGAAGTGGGGGGAGGGATAAAGAAGAGAGCTGGGAAGTGATAGGCTGGAGGGAAATGGTCTATTGGGAAGGTGGGAATTATGGGAAATAAGGAAGAAATGCCCCCACCTGCCCCTACACTTCTTCCCTCACCACCAACCCAGGCCCCAGACAGTCCTTTCAGGTGAGGCACCATTTTACCTGCGAGTCAACTGTGGTGATATACTGTATCCGGTGCTCCCGATGTGGCCATTTATACATTGGGGAGACCCGCCGCAGACTGGGAGACCGTTTCACCGAACACCGGCGCTCGGTCCTCCAGCAGTGACCGGATCTCCCTGTGGCCACACACTTCAATTCCACAGACCACTCCCACTCCGACATGTCTGTCCATGGCCTCCTCTACCGTCAAGATGAGGCCACACGCAGGTCGATGGAGCCTAGCCTTATCTCCCGCCTAGGTAGCCTCCTACCTGCCGGCATGAACATTCAACTCACAGACCTCCGTTGCGACCCCTTACCCCACCACTATCTATAATTTTAGTCTGGTTCTCTTTCTCTCTCTTCCCCCCCCCCCCCCTCACTATAATCTCTCCCCAGCCCTACCTTTTATTTCCCATAATTCTCCACCTTCCCCTAGACCATTTCCCTCCAGCCTATCACTTCCCAGCTCTCTACTTTATCCCTCCCCACACTTCTTATCCCCCCTCAAGCATCCCATGTTACTTAACGCCTGATGAAGTGTTTCGGCCCGAAACGTCGTCACTACCTCCTCCCATAGATGCTGTCTGGCTTGCTGAGTTCTCCCAGCATTTTGTGTTTTTATTTATTTCCAGCATCTGCAGATTCACTCGTGTAGCAATAGTATATTTTCAATCGTTTCACAATGACAAAACCGACACAATCCAGAATTATGTTCTCCAACAAGACAAATGGAGTAATTAAGCACAGTTTGACCAATTCTAAGTTGTGTCAGAACAGTTACTTCTTTTCTTGTGTTTTATCCCATCTCCAATACTCCCAAGCAGTTTAATGTAATCTGTATAGATGCCTCATTTTGTGCCCATTATCCCATCGGTCTTAAAATAAGCCCTTAATTTCTAACCCTTAGGCACTTAGGTACTGATTTGCTAAGTGGAAATTATTGACGAAGTTCAATCCATATTTGAAGCTTTTGTAACTAAATTGACACGTCGCTAATCCCCTCAAAACCTTTGTGTGCAGGGAGCCTGTGTTAAAACCTTTGTGTTAAACACTTAATTTTTGCATTAGCTACCGAAAACTTAAATCCTCATATATCTGCCTGATTCAAATATATTAATTGCTAATCGCATCCAATATTGAAACTGAAATTGAAATTTCTGCCTCCAATCTATCGATTCCATCATCTTTACAGTGATTTATACATACCAGTGCCAATCTCAAAAATATCATTAGTCATAATATTAAATAATAAAGGACTACAAATACTCCTTGTGACTTATTAATCTCTATCTCATTCAAACCTGAAAGGAACTTGCCCACCCGTACCAGCACAGGCTGGTAAAACACAGAAAAATACTCCCCTTCAATCCTTATTTCCATAATTTAATCAAAGTCCTTCCTTCCATTGATATCATATGAATTTTCCATGTTAAATATACTGCTATGACAGCATCGTTATTTAACTGTGCTTTCCTAATATAATCTATCAGACCTGAATCTGAAAGCAATGTCATTCTACCCTTCCGAAACCCACTCCGATAAAATGATAAATCTCCTCTTTTATTCAAAATATAGTTCATACGCCCGGTAGCCAAACGTTCCATAATTTACAACAATGAGAAGTTCACGATATAGGTCTACAATTGAAAGGATCAGACTTTGAGCTCCTAGGATTTATAATACGTCCTACTACTGCAATGTTCCACGTGGAATGAAGATGGCCTGATCTACAAATACGATTCAAAATATTACTATCTCAAAGAATTGTCAGTTAGATGTTTAATCATGCAATAACATATAACAACCTTTCCTGGAGATGTCTGACATGCATTAACAATAATTCAACCACAAACAGGGAAAAAGAATTCTAGGTGATTCAGTATAATTTCACAAGCCACAATGAAATAATTTACTTCAACATTCTGTGTCTGACAAATGGGTTCTTTGAACTACATATTTACAGTGGAATCACATTTAATTAATAAGACACTTCGGAAGGTTCAGTCAATTTGTTGGGACAAACTAACTCACTAAAATGGTCTAAAATTAATTCTCTAAATTAATCACGATTAGTCACCGTGGGGATTGCCCCTCTCTGATGTAAGCAGTTTGTAAATAGTTTAAAACTATTTTTTTTAAATCTGTCGAAATTTGTCCCTGTGGAGTCGCTAAATGTTATTAAAATCCCAGGCATGTGTTACCTCGACATTTCATTACGAGAGATCGCCTGTAGTACAGAGGAACAAATCACTGGACAGAGACAACATCTGCAATGTTGGATAGGTACAAGAGTGTGGAGAAAATACTGTACGTGTTCATTGCAGTCACTGGAGTTCCTGGTGAGTGAGCAGAGCAATGCTTGTTCAGTATTTCTGAATGCTAACCCGTGTGAACATGTTTATGAGCATTTTACATGCTTCCTGCTTAATCATCACTGTGCAAATAGCCATCAGAAATATCGATCCTGTCAATTCAACATTCTGATTTTCCGTAATTGATGACAACCGGAAAAAAAATCTTTAATATTATATCTAACCCATGGGATCGACTGGAACTTTGTTCGATCCTTCAATGACAGCTTGTCCAGAGTTGTACGAGTGCTGGTGAAGGGTCGCTTTCCGGGAACGTGTAACCGGGAGGGTTTTAATGACACCTTGTCCAGAGTTGTACGGGTGCTGGTGAAGGGTAGCTTTCTGGGAACGTGTAACCGGGAGGGTTTTAATGACACCTTGTCCAGAGTTGTACGAGTGCTGGTGAAGGGTAGCTTTCCGGGAACGTGTAACCGGGAGGGTTTTAATGACACCTTGTCCAGAGTTGTACGTGTGCTGGCGAAGGGTCGCTTTCTGGGAACGTGTAACTGGGAGGGTTTTAATGACACTTTGTCCAGGCGTAACCCAGTGCTGGGGACAGACAGTTCTTCGGAAGGCGAGACTGGGAGCGGTTTACATTTTGAAGTTCACCGCTTCTGAGTAGTTGATCAAAGAGAACCCTGGTAATGTGTTTCACGTAACAGTCGGATCTCAGTGTCTGTTGATGAATGATTGGGTTTCATCACCTGAACCAGATTTCACGATCTGCTGACGACTGTTGCTGACGAGTTGAACTGCGCTGCAGAATTGATCCATTAACGGCGCCACTCGCCTCAGGTTACTAATTTGTTTCTTTATTCCCTCTGAGACCCGTCGTAAATTGAAGCACCACTTCGTCCTGAAGACAGATGTTGGTTGGAAATAAGAGTTTTTTTCAGTTCCATCGATGCTGCCTCATCTGTTCAATTCTCCAGTATTTTGTGTGTGTTTTGCTCCCCTCTGTATCCTTTCTCGGCGCCATCAGATGCTAAGTTTCCAGATTCCTGTCCAGTCATGGTTAAATCAATGAAACCGGCACTATCAGCAACAGGAATCGGTATCACCACCGATCGTTGTTGTTCATGCAGCTCGTTTTTATCCCTGACGATGGCCCACACATCGTCTGATCTCCACACTGACGAAGACAGGTCAGAGACAGAGTGACCCGTGTCTGATGTTAGATTAGCAGCTGTTCACGGACTCGAGCACTCCTGATCGTGAGCTGAAACCCGATCTCGTGTTAATTCCTGGAGAATGTGTTCAGTAATGACCGGTGTGTGTCTCTCTCTCTTTCTCCAGTGAATTTAGTGGCGATTCTGATCCTTTCCAGGGGAAAATGCGGCCTCTCCACCTGCACCACTCGCTACCTGGTGGCCATGGCAGCGGCTGATTTACTGACCATTGTCATCGAGGTCATTTTGTATCAAATCAATTGGTATTACTTCCGGTGGAGTTTTCTGAGCATCACCCCTGTGTGCAGTGTTATCGATGTACTGACATACACAGCCACAGACTGTTCTGTCTGGTTCACCGTCACTTTCACCTTTGATCGGTTTGTCGCCATTTGCTGGCAGAAGCTGAGAACAAAATATTGCACCGGGAAAACTGCGGCTGTGGTTCTAACAACAACCGGCGTTCTGTCCTTTCTGAGAAACGTTCCCCGATACTTCTTATACAAACCCGGGGTAATCATCGACGATATACCGTGGTTCTGTGAGACCATTGATAATGCTTTCACTGACCCCGAGTGGGTAGGATATGGATGGCTTGGTATGGTTTTAACTCCGTTCCTCCCTTTCGCTGGGATCCTGCTGCTCAACGCTCTGACAGTCAGGCACATTTTAGTGGCCAGTCGGGTCCGTAAGGGGCTGAAGGGTCAGAACAAGGGGGAGAACCGCAGTGACCCGGAGATGGAGAGCAGGAGGAGGTCTGTGGTTTTACTCTTCACCCTCTGCGGCAGCTTCATCCTCCTGTGGATGACCCAGGTTGTAAATATTATATATTATCAGGTCTCAGGAAAGGGATTTGATTTCAATGATTCTAAAATGATCTTTCACTACGCGGGGTTTCTGCTGAGGAACTTCAGCTGCTGCACCAACACATTTATCTACGCGGTGACTCAGTCGAAATTCAGGGAGCAGGTGATCAGCGCGGTGAAATATCCGGTCACCTCTGTGATTCAATTCGTGAATAAAGCCACATCCTGAGCACAAGACAGAGGCGGCCGCAGTGTCTCCAGATCCTCACATTCACAGACTGACCTCCCACGTGTTATTACAGGACGGAATGTCCTATCGATCGGCAGCTCCGGGAGGTTAGGATAGTGTGTGTGTGGAGAGTAGTGGGGGTGGGTGCAAAGCACAGTCCAGCAGGCTCAGTACCTCATGCGTACAGCCAGATGTCAGTGAAAAAGACTACTCCGGATGCGATAAGCCTATTGGTCTGTCGACAGGGCCATGCATTTCCATTCCCATCTATCAATCCACCAATATTCCTAATCCTGTCCACCAACCACAAAGCCCGACGTTCCCACTAAACGGCGACGGTCTAGTCTAATGCTGGTTGGGTAATCCGCTGTCAATCACACCTGTCTCCACCGTCCCCTTGAATGATTGGCTAACCTGAAGAGCTAGCGTGGGCTCTGCATAAACGACGATTGACACTCCAAATTATAACCATATAAAAAGCACAGCACGGAAACAGGCCATCTCGGCCTTTCTAGTCTGTGCTGAACGCTTACTCTCACCTAGTCCCACTGGCCCGCAATCAGCCCATTACCCTCCATTCCTTTCCTCTCCATATACCTATCCAATTTTACTTTAAATGACAATACCGAACCTGCTTCTACCACTTCTACTGGAAGCTCGTTCCACACAGCTACCACTCAGAGTAAAGAAATTCCCCCTCGTGTTACCCTTAAACTTTTGCCCCCTAACTCTCAACACATGTCCTCTTGTTTGAATCTCCCCTACTCTCAACAGAAAAAAGCCTATCCACGTCAAATCTATCTATCCCCCTCATAATTTTAAATACCTCTATCAAGTCCCCCTCAACCTTCTACGCTCCAAAGAATAAAGACCTAACTTGTTCAACCTTTCCCTGTAACTTAGGTGCTGAAACCCAGATAACATTCTAGTAAATCTTCTCTGTACTCTCTCTATTTCGTTGACATCTTTCCTATATTTCGGTGACCAGAACTGCACACAATACTCCACATGCGGCCTGACCAATGCCTTGTACAACTTTAACATTACATCCCAACTCCTATCCTAAATGCTTTGATTTATAAATGCCAGCATACCAAAAGCTTTCTTCACCACCCTATCCACATGAGATTCCACCTTCAGGGAACTATGCACCATTATTTCTAGATCACTGTGTTCTACTACAGTCTTCGATGCACTACCATTTACGGTGTATGTCATATTTGGATTATTCCTTCCAAAATGTAGCACCTCATTGTTATCAGCATTAAACACCATCTGCCATCTTTCAACCCACTTTTCTAACTGGCCTAAATCTCTCTGCAAGCTTTGAAAACCTACTTCATTATCCACAGCGCCACCTATCTTAGTATCATCTGCATACTTACTATTCCAATTTACCACCCCATCATCCAGATCATTAATGTATATGACAAACAACATCGGAGATGGTACAGATTCCTGAGGCACACTACTAGTCACCGGCCTCCAACCTGACAAACAGTTATCCACCACTTCTCTCTGGCATCTCCCATCCAGCCACTGTTGAATCCATTTTACTACTTCAATATTAACAACTAAAGATTGAACCTTCCTAACTAACCTTCCGTGTGGAACCTTGTCAAAGGACGTACTGAAGTCTATATAGAAAACATCCGCTGCTTTACCCTCGTCAACTTTCCTTGTAACCTCTTCAAAAAATTCAATAAAATTTGTCAAACATGACCTTCCACGCACGAATTCATGCTGACTGTTTCTAATCAGGCACTGTCTATCCAGATAATTATATATACCATCTCTAATAATACTTTCAATTAATTTACCCACCACTGATGTCAAACTGACAGGCCTATAATTGCTAGATTGACGCTGAGATTTTTTTTAAACAATGGAACTACATGAGCAATACGCCAATCCTTAGGTTATGTCGGCTCAACACATTGCTGTCCACTCTGATTCCCTAAGGGACCAATTTTATCCCTCACTATCCTTTTGGTATTCATACAACTGTAGAAACAGTTCGTATTTATTTTCACCTTACTTGCAAAAGCAACCTCGTATCTTCTTTTAGCTTTTCTAATTTCTTTCTTAAGATTCTTCTTGCATTCTTTATATTCCTCGAGCACCTCATTTACTCCTTGCTGCCTATATTTATTGTAGATATCTCTTCTTCCTAACCAAGTTTCCAATATCTCTTGAAATGCATGGCTCTCTCAAACTTTGGAAGCTTCCTTGCAACCTAACAGGAACATAAAGATTCTGTACCCTCAAAATTTTACCTTTAAATGACCTCCATTTCTCTATTACATCCTTCCCATAAAACAAATTGTTCAAATTCACTCCTCCTAAATTTTTCGCCTCTTCTCAAAGTTAGCCTTTCTCCAATCAAAATCTTCAAACCTGGATCCAGTCCTATCCTTCTCCATAATTATATTGAAACTAATTGCAATGTGATCACTGGACCTGAAGTGCTCCCCAACACATACCCTCGTCACCTGACCTATTTCATTTCCTAACAGAAGATCAAACACTGCCCCTTCTCTAGTCGGTACCTCTATGCATTGCTGCAAAAAACTATCCTGCACACATTTTACAAACTCCAAACCATCCATCCCTTTTACAGTATGAGTTTCCCAGTCTACCTATGGAAAATTAAAATCTCCCACAATCACAACCCTGTGCTTACTACAGATATCTGCTATCTCCTTGCAAACCGGCTCCTCCAATTCTCGCTCCCCATTAGGTGGTCTATAATACACCTCTATAAGTGTTACTACAACTTTCGCATTCCTCAATTCCACACAAATAGGCTCGCTAGACGAGGCCTATGATCTATCCTGCCAGAGCACCGCTGTAATATTTTCTCTGACAAGCAACACAACACATCCTCCTCTTGCCCCTCCGATTCTATCGCACCAGAAGCAACGAAATCCAGGAATATTTAGATGCCAATCACATACCTCCTGCAACCATGTTTCACTAATAGCTACAACCTCATATTTCCAAGTATCAGTCCATGCTCTAAGCTCATCCACATTTCTTACAATGCTCCTAGAATTAAAATAAATGCATTTAAGAAAATTTCAACCTCTTACTCTCTGCTTTATCTCTAACAGTACAAAGAAATTTACTGTCTTCTTTTTCTTCCTTCTCCCATACATCTGTTCCTACACTCTGGTTCCCCAAACCACTCATATCTAGTTTAAATCCACTGGAGCCTATCTAGCAAACATACCTGCAAGAATATTTGTCCCCTCCAGTTCAGTTGTAAACCGTCCCGCCGAAACAGTTCTCGCTTTCCCTGGAAAACTGCCCCTCCTGACCTCATAGTTATCTATAAATCCGAAGCCCTCCCTCTTGCACCATGTCTTCAGCCATGTGCTGATCTGCACTATCTTACAATTTCTAAACCCACCTGCACGTGGCACTGGTAGCAATCCTGAAGGTCCTTTCCTTTAACTTGGCACCAAGCTCCCTAAACTCAACTTTCAGAATCTCGTCACTCTTCCTACCCACGTCATTGGTTCCCTACATGGACCACGACATCCGGCTGCTCGGCCTCCCTCTTGATAATACTGAGAACTCGATCCGAGATATCGCGGACCCTGGAACCAGGGAGGCAACAGACCATCCGGGATTCTCGATCTCTTCCACAGAACCTCCTACCTGTCCCCCTAATTATCGAATCCCCTATCACTACTGCTCTCCTCTTTTCCCTCCTTCCCTTCTGAACTGAGGGTCTAGTCTCGGTACCAGAGATGCAACCACTGCAACTTGTCCGATAGATGGTCCCCAACAACAGTATCCAAAACGGTATACTTATTGCTGATGGGGACGGCCACAGGGGTGCTCTGCTCTTCCTGTCTATTCCCCTTCCCTCTCTTGATCAACTGGACAAGAGTGCGGTGCAGAGAACTGGGAAGTAAAACCTAAACTGATTTTTTTTAAATGTTCAAATGAAAGCTATCTTACCTCCAAAAAGTCCTGTATATTGTACATAATGAAACACAATGTCCTGAATGAAATTAAAACCACACAGTAAGTTAAGACAATTTTTAAATGAAATCCACCGGCAAACACTGTAATGACTGCATTTCATATCTTTCTACCTGATATATTTGACCCTGAAATAGTATCCACCAATGTCTACTACAAACCTACAGACTCCCACAGCTACCTAGACTATTCCTCCTCCCACCCTGTCTCCTGCAAAAATGCTATCCCTTTCTGTCAATTCCTCCGCCTCCGCTGCATCTGCTCTCAGGATGAGGCCTTTCATCCCAGGAGAAAGGAGATGTCTTCCTTTATTAAAGAAAGGGGCTTCCCTTCGTCCACTATGCTCTCCATCGCGTCTCCCCTATTTCACGCACCTCTGCCCTCACCCCATCCCCCTGCAGGCCCACCAAGGATAGAGTCCCCCTGGTCCTCACCTATCACCCTACCAGCCTACAGATTCAACATCTAATCCTCCATAACTTCCGCCACACCCTACAAGATTCCACCACCAGACACATCATCCCCTCCCCCCCCCCACCCCCCCACCCTCGGCTTTCCGCAGTGATCGCTCCCTATGCGACTCCCTTGTCCAGTCAATACCCCATCCCTCCCCACTGACCTCCCTCCGGGCACTCATCCCTGCAAATGGAAGAAGTGCTATAGCATCCCCCACACTTCTTCCCTCACCACCATCCCAGGCCCCAGACTGTCCTTTCAGGTGAGGCACCACTTCAACTGCGAGGCTACTGGGGTGATATACTGTATCCGGTGCTCCCGATGTGGCCATTTATACATTGGGGAGACCCGCCGCAGACTGGGAGACTCGGTCCTCCAGCAGTGGCGGTATCTCCCTGTGGCCACACACTTCAATTCCACAGACCACTCCCACTCCGACATGTCTGTCCATGGCCTCCTCTACCGTCAAGATGAGGCCACACGCAGGTCGATGGAGCTATACCTTATCTCCCGCCTAGGTAGCCTCCTACCTGCGGCATGAACATTCAACTCACAGACCTCCGTTGCTACCCCTTATCCCATCACTATCTATAATTTTAGTCTGGTTCTCTTTCTCTCTCTTTTCCCCCCGCACTTTAATCTCTCCCCAGCCCTGCATTTCTTTCTCTTTTATTTCCCATAATTCTCCACCTTCCCCCTAGACCATTTCCCTCCAGCCTATCACTTCCCAGCTCTCTACTTTATCCCTCCCCCCACTTCTTATCCCCCCTCGACCATCCCATGTTACTTCACTCCTGATGAAGGGTTTCGGCCCAAAACATCGTCACTACCTCCTCCCATAGATGCTGTCTGGCCTGCTGAGTTCTGCCAGCATTTTGTGTTTTTATTTCATCCAACTTTTGTACGCGTTGAGAAGGGGTGGTCGTTTCTTCGGCAGTTTGAACGGGGCACGACTGCGCAAGTGCAGGAAAGTCCGACGGTGAGGCCGCGGGAGAGTTTAAGAAGCGAGCAGATTAACAGAGCGGGCGACGGAGCAGAGGGAGACCGAGTAGGAAGATTTCGGCGAGGAGAGGCTGAGGACAAGCTTGCTCCCTGTGAGGCAAGGCCGGGTAAGTTACTTTAATAACTCTAATTAACAGGAGTAGGTAATGGAGGCAGTTGAGTGCTCCGTTTGCAGTATGTGGGAAGTCACGGTTGTCCCTGATGACTACACCTGCAAAAGGTGCATCCAGCTGCAGCTCCTGACGAACCGGGTTAGGGAACTGGAGCTAGAGCTGGATGAACTTCGGATCGTTCGGGAGGCAGAGGCAGAAATAGACAGGAGTTTCAGGGAGATGGTCACCCCTAGGAGTCAGGAGACAGGGAGTTGGGTGACTGTCAGGAGAGGGAAGGGGTATAGACAGGAAGAGCAGAGCATCCCTGCGGCCGTTCCCATCAACAATAAGTATACCGTTTTTGACCCTGTTGGTGGGGACGACCTACCAGAGACAAGTTGCAGTGGTTGCGTCTCTGGCACCTAGACTGGACCCTCAGCTCAGAAGGGAAGGAGGGAAAAGAGGAGAGCAGTAGTGATAGGGGATAAAATAGTTAGGGGAACAGATAGGAGGTTCTGCGGGAGAAATCGAGAATCCTGGATGGTCTGTTGCCTCCCTGGTGCCAGGGTCCGTGATATCTCGGATTGAGTCCTTGGTATTCTCAGGACGGAGTGTGAACAGCCAGATGTCGTGGTCCATGCAGGGACCAATGACGTAGATAGGAAGAAGGAGGAGGTCCTGCAAAAAGAGTTTAGGGAGTTAGGTGCAAAGTTGAAAGACAGGACCTCCAGGGTTGCTACCCGTGCCACGTGCTAGTGAGGCTAGAAGTAGGAAGATAATGCAGCTAAATACGTGGCTAAGGAGTTGGTGCGGGAGGGAGGGCTTCATGCTTCTGGACAATTGGGCCTTGTTCCAGGGAAGGTGGGACCTATTCCGACAGGATGGGTTGCACTTGAACTGGTGGGAGACTAACATCCTTGCGGGAAGGTTTGCTAGTGCTGCTACGGGGGGTTTAAACTAGATTTGCAGGGGGAGGGGAACCAGAGTGTTAGAGCAGATAGTGAGGTGAAGGAGGATAAAGGTGATGCGAGAGCTGCGAGTATAGTGCATGGAGTAAAGCCAGATCTAACATAGAAAGAGGCTTTGAGGAAACAGCAGCAGAATAAAGGGTAAGGGAGAAGGGCTAAAGTGTGTGTACTTCAATGCAAAAGCATCAGGAACAAAGGTGATGAACTGAGAGTTTGGATACATACATAGAATTATGATGTAGTGGCCATTACGGAGACTTGGCTGGTACCAGGGTAGGAATGGATTCTCAATGTTCCTGGATTTCAGCGTTTTAAAAGGGTTAGAAAGTGGGGGGGGGGGGCAGATAGGAGCGGGGGTGGCATTACTGGTCAGGGATACTTTTACAGCTACAGAAAGGGTGGGTAATGTAGCAGGATCGTCTTCTGAGTCAGGATGGGTGGAAGTCAGGAACAGGAAGGGAGCAGTTATTCTACTAGGGTATTCTATAGCCCCCCTGGTAGCAGCAGAGATACCGAGGAAAGGTTTTGATTTTGGAAAGGTTGTTATCATGGGTGACTTTAACTTCCCTATTATTGATTGGCACCTGATTAGTTCCAATGGTTTGGATGGGACAGAGTTTGTTAAGTGTGTCCAGGATGGATTCCTGTCACAATATGTTGACAGGCCCACTGGGGGGAATGCTATACTAGATCTAGTATTAGGTAACGAACCGGGTGAGGTCACAGATCTGTCAGTGGGTGAGCATCTGAGGGACAGTGATCACCGCTCCCTCACCTTTAGCATTATCATGGAAAAGGATAGAATCAGAGAGGACAGGAAAATTTTTAATTGGGGAAGGGCAAATTATGAGGCTATAAGGCTCGAACTTGCAGGTGTGAATTGGGATGATGTTTTTGCAGGGAAATGTACTATGGACATGTGGTCGATGTTTAAGTATCTCTTGCAGGATGTTAGGGATAAATTTGTCCCGGTGAGGAAGATAAAGAATGGTAGGGTGAAGGAACCATAGGTGACAAGTGAGGTGGAGAATCTAGTCAGATGGAAGAAGGCAGCATACATGAGGTTTAGGAAGCAAGGCACAGATGGGTCTATTGAGGAATATAGGGTAGCAAGAAAGGAGCTTAAGAAGGGGCTGAGGAGAGCAAGAA
Organism: Hemitrygon akajei; assembly: GCF_048418815.1. Lineage (NCBI taxonomy): Eukaryota > Metazoa > Chordata > Chondrichthyes > Myliobatiformes > Dasyatidae > Hemitrygon > Hemitrygon akajei. The sequence goes on along the minus strand of NC_133132.1, from coordinate 7,698,890 downwards.
GGAGTCATAAGAAGGCATTGGTGAGTAGGGTAAAGGAAAACCCTAAGGTATTCTTAAATTTTGTGAAGAACAAAAGGTTGACAGGAAGCATTGGAAAAGGTACAGAGGAGATTTACCAGGATGCTGCCTGGTTTAGAGTGTATGGATTATGATCAGAGATTAAGGGAGCTATGGGTTTAACTCTGGAGAGAAGGAGGATGAGAGGAGACATGATCGAGGTGTACAAGATATTAAGAGGAATAGATAGTGGATAGCCAGCTCCTCTTCCCCAAGGCACCACTGCTCAATACACGAGGACATGGCTTTAAGGTAAGGGGAGGGAAGTTCAAGGGTGATATTAGAGGAAGGTTTTTTACTCAGAGAGTCGTTGCGTCGTGGAATGAACTGCCTGAGTCAGTGGTGGAGGCAGATACACAGGCGGAATTTAAGAGACTACTAGACAGATATATGGAGGAATTTAAAGTGGAGGGGTTAAGGGTCGGCACAACATTGTGGGCCGAAAGGCCCGTACTGTGCTGTATTGTTGTATGTTCGGGCGGTGGTGAGAAAGGGGCTGATCCCGGGATTGTGGAGATCGGGGGCCTGTTGCAGTGGGAAAGGGCCGGAACCGAGTTCTGCCAGATGGCTGAAGGCTCCGAGCTCTCCGGTCCCGCAGCCCGGTTTTAGCTTTGCACCCGAGCCCGGGCTGTGGGATCAGTTAGTTGTCGTTCCCAAGCTGGGAGAGTGTTTGGAGTGAAGGGGATCTGTCTGTGTGTGGGCAGAGGTTATGGGTGGACTGTGGGTATGGGGTGAGTGGAGGGAAGGGTGTGTGACCGTAGTCGGGGGCGGAGGGGAGGGGGTTTGCTGCTGTGAGAAAGTGGGATGATTGGACGTTCCATGACCCGAGTCAAATAAAGTTGGAAACAGGAGGATTTCGCCCGTTGTATCGGATCTTTTCAGTGAGCAACAATTCTCTTTTCATATGAATTACTGTATAATCTTGCTGTTAAAATTGTGTTTGTTACAAAGCCCAAGAGTCTGGGAAGAGCTGTCACCGTCATGGGCTCTTAGTGAAGATTGGGATGGCGGTGGGGAGTCAGTGACCTCTGTAGTTGAGAATGTCAGGGGTTAGTACATCCTCCTGTGAGATATAAATGTCCTTACAGTGGATTCGGATCTGGTGGCATATCTGGAGTTTGCAAAGGAGAAAGGAATAGGGAAAGGACTGAGGAAAGAGAGATTTAACCAGCAAATCGTCGTGCGGGGTGGAGGGGTACGGGAGCTGCCTGAGAGATCGTTTTAATTGTTTTTTATATAATCTCACAGATGGTGACTGACGGGGAGGCTTGGTGAGGGAGGATACCGGGAGGTGAGCAGGTCAGACATGGTATCAGGAGAGTGACAGTGATGTGATTTCCTGTGTCACGGGTATAGACAGTCATCTTCAGTGAGGAGTTTGTGTGGAGATGCAGCTTCCGTGGAGATGGAGGAAAGAGGACACACCAACAGGTGGAACCAGCTGTGGGAAGACATGGTTTGTCAGGCCTGACGACGAGCTGAATGTACCAGAACCTTCAGACTGAATCAGAAAACCATTCTGAGGGTATTTGAAATGTCAGAAGCAGGGGGGATGTAATCACATGTGCAGAGGGCCGGGGCGGTGTCTCCATCAGACCCTCAGTGAGATGGTTCAAGTTACAATGTGCAGAGATGAAAGCACAGTGTTTGGGGCCGGATTTAATCACAGATTCTGACCCAGTGAGAGGGTTAGTTTTCCTGTAAGGAGGCAACATCAATGGAAGAAGACACAGGAACTTCATCATTTGCCAGTTGTTTAGCAGAAGTGACCAATCTGTATGTTACCTGACAGAATCAGATATTCACAGTGGTGTCAGAGGGGTTCCGTCTGGTTTATTTCAGGTTGGAGATGGGTGTGGAGTTTTGAAATCAATGCCTTGTGGCACCACCATCGTTAATTTAGCATGTCCGGAGTGGTGGGTCACACAGCACGGGAACAGGCCTTTGGCCGGCCACACCTGTTCTGACCATCCACTCATGGTCTACACTGGTCCCATTTATCAGCACTTGGTTCATAGTCCACTGCTCCTCGGCTGTTTCAATGCTCACCCACTTCGTAAATGTGAAGAGACCTGCCTCCACCAACTCCTCGGGCAGTGTGTTCCCGATTTCAACTACCCTCTCCGTGAAAAGTCTCTTCCTCGGATCCCTCTAAACCTCTTTGTCCTCTGCTTGTGTCTATGCCGTCTGATCGGTGACACCTCTGTCCCAGGAATCTGGCCATTATGGGCATCAGAGGCCTTTGATATGGTTCAGCATGGTAAGTTGCTGTGGAAAGTCAGATCACATGGGATCCAGGGGAGCTGGCTAACTGGATGGCTTGATGGTAGGAAGCAGAGAGTGATGGTGGGAGGCTGTTTATTGAACTCGAGGCCCGTGCCTAGTGGTGTTCCACAGGGTTACACCCATTGCTCTCGTTATTTATTAATATTTAATTATATTTGCACAGTTTGTTGAGTTCCATGCCCTACTTCATCTTTCATTGATCCTGTTACTCTTCTATAGATTTGCTAAGTGTTCCTGTAGGAAAAAGAATCTCAGGGTAATATGTGGGGACATGCATGTACACTGATAATAAAATTTACTTTGATCTTGTCATCTGGATCAATAGTTTGGTTGAGAATGTACTGGGTATGGATAGTAGCTTTCCAGCAAATAATGTCAAACAATTACTTTTTCAGAAAGATATTAAGTATAAACACACCTCTCTGTTTCACTCTCCACACTCTATCACCCCCGTTCCTTACTGCCATCCCTCTCTGCCCCGTCCTCCCTCTCACCCCCAATTTGGGCGTAAGTGAATTATTTTAGGGGAATCGGAAGGGGAATTCTTCACTCAGAGGTTGGTGGGAGTGTGGAATGAGCTGCCGGCGGAAGTAATGGATGTGGGTTCGATTTAGACACTGAAGAGAAATTTGGGTGATAGCATGGATGGGAGGTGTATGGAGGCTATGGTGCAGGTAGTTGGAACTAGGCAGTAAAAACAAAAACAAGTTGCCATTGACGAGAAGGGCCGAAGGACCTCTTTCAGTGCTGCTGGGCTCTGTGACTCTAATGATATTCTAATTTGTAATTTCCACAGTCAGTGCTTTGCTGCTAATGACTTAATGCAGAAATTTACCCAAACAAGAATTGAAAGACCCTTAGCTGGCTACAGAAAGCATTTACAAGCCGTGATACTTGCCAAAGGGGGTGTTACTAAGTACTGACCATGCAGGGTGCCCAAACTTCTGCTTTGGGCCCTTTTCCTTTTTATTTATTTTGAATCTGTAAAAGATGGAAATAAAAAGGTAATCTTGCTTAAACTATTAAAGAAATGTGTCATCTTTAACTTTATGCCTTTTGGAAATCAGGTTATCTTTTACTTGCTTCGCTATTCAGAGTAACACAAATTTTGAATAGGAGTGCCAAAACTTTTGCATGTCACTGTGTATATCCTGTGCCTTCCGAATCACTTCCAGAAATTCCAGCCATTGCTGCTCTGTTTTCATCCCTGCCCATGTTCTTCTCAAATCAATTTTGAACAATTTTCCTCTAGTGCCTCTCTAAATCTGTTTATTCCACATCTGACTTTAGCTTCTCCTTCTCTAAAGTCAGGGTGAATTTGATCATACTACGATCATTTGCCCCTAAGGGTTCCTTGAACATAAGTGACCTAATTAATTCCGGTTCATTACAACAGCCAATCCAGAATAGCTGATCACCAATTGGGCTCAACCGCGAGCTGCTCTAAAAAAGCATCTTGTAGGCATTCTAGGAATTCCTCCTCTTGCGACCAACATCATCCTAATTTTCCTAATCACCTGCATGACAATCCCCCATGACTATTGTAACATTGCCCTTTTGGCACGTATTTTCTATCTCCCATTATAATTTGTGGACCACATACTTACTACAGTTTCGAGGTCTCTATACAATTGCCATCAGGGATTGTTTATTTACATTTGTTTTCCTTAATTCTACCCACAGAATCTACACCTTCCAACCCATGCCACCTCTTTCTAATGATTTAGTTTAATATTTTACCAACAGAGCCACACAACCCCACTACAGCTTGTTCTTTCAAGAAACGTAAGTATCTGGCAAACTAGAGGACCTGCAGATTCTAGCAATCTACAGAACTACACACGAAGTGCTGGAGGAGCTCAGCACGTCAGGCAGCATCTATGGATAGGAATCAACATTTCAGGCCAAGACCCTTCATCGGGACCTTTGACACCCACGTATCCGGAATATCAACAAGCAAAGAAAATAGATTTCTTTGACAGATTTTAATTCAAGGCTTAAAAATGTTGCCAAACAGAGCTTAACATTTAACAAATACAACACAGGCAATAAACACTTTCATCAATACCGACATCGACTTTTTTAATAAAAATATCTTGGTCCCATTTCAATCAGTAAAATTTACAAAAATAAAAAGGAACTGAACTGACAACTTTAGAAACGACTATTTACTCTCAAACCCACTTGTATTAACACTCCCTTGGACAGAAGGGGGAAGAGAAATAACAAATGGAAAAAAAATCGCACAACAGTCAGATAAAACTTCTAAGTATTTATTTTCATCAAAAATGACCAGGATTCAGCACTCCATGTGTGTATATGCAATCGTGATAAGAAATACAGACCAGAAACCCTAAATGAGAGTCCAACTCAGAAAAATGAATCATCACTATGGAAGAAAACATTAACCAGTGGAATGAGTATGACCCTCCATGGGAGACATCCCAACGATCTGAGCAGACGAGAAGGCGACAGGGAAGCATCGCGCACCTGACAGAGAGTTGGAGACCTCTTCCCAGAAACAGAGGGGTTCCTTACAGAAATACAGGACAAGGTGGTAAACAAGAAGAAAAAATCAAAAATACATGAAATACAAACTAACAAGGCAGTAATTGCAGAAAATGCCAAGAGAAACCAGACACAATCCAACACATTCCAGGATCCTGCAGCAGTTTAACTCAATCTGATTACTTACACAGGTACAATCAAGTGGCAAACATCATTCACCAGAATCTTGCTTTAGAACACAAACTCATGAATTCCCGCCACCACTTCATAAAGGCACCATAAATTCAAGCCGGATCCAGTTTCAGAGTCAAAATCATACAATTTATATGATAATCAATGCATTATTTCAGATAGGATAATCCATGTTGTTGTTCACCCTCAGCCCAGAGATTAGAGGGGTGAAGAACATCGCAGACAGAACTGCAGTCAGCTCGACTTCTTCAGTCTGCAGGAAATTCAAGGGAAACCTCTTCACCCACAGAGTGGTGACTGTTTGGAGCCCATCACCACAGGGAGAGCGAGAGGGGAACAACAGGGGAGGATTTAAAAGGACTGTCGTGGAACTGAATCACTGGCAGGGTCCAGCCGGCCTGAGTTCACTCTCTACCATATACTGGGTGTGTTATAAATTCACTAAGTACTGGAGGCAGTGTTCAAAATAGAACTGATTTATTTGTCTCAGATCCAGAATATTAAACTCCAGTCCCATTAAAGGTGAATGTGCAGCAGAAGAAACTCCTCCCATGCCCAGTGACCAGGGTGCAGAACTGGGTGTGGTGAGCAGCAGCAATAATTGCAGAGTTCAGCACCGACAGTCACTCTGTAAATAGCATTCAGCAACGGTGACGGACAAATATCCAGCATGCAGCTTATTGAAACTTTCTCCCCAGTGTGAACCGGGTAGTGTGTCACAAGGTTAGATTACCGAGTGAATCGCTTCTCACATTCACAGCAGGTGAACGGCCTTTCCCCAGTGTGAACTCAATGATGCACATTTGGTGGAGATGGCTGAGAGACTCTCTTCCCAATGACTGTCCAGGTGATCAGCCTCTCCCCAGTGTGAACTCGCTGGTGTCTCTGTAGATGAGATGACCTAGTGAATCCCTTTCCACATTCTGCGCAGTTGAACGGCCGCTCCCCGGTGTGAACTGACTGGTGTGCTAGTAGTTCGGATGACTGATTGAATCCCTTCCCACAGTCTGAGCAGGTGAACGGCCGCTCCCCGGTGTGAACTGACTGGTGTCTCAGTAGATTAAATGACCGAGTGAATCCCTTCCCACAGTCTGAGCAGGTGAACGGCTTCTCCCCAGAGTGAGATCGCTGGTGTCTCTGAAGGTCAGACGATTGAGTGAATCCCTTTCCACAGACTGAACAGGTGAACGGTCTCTCCCCAGTGTGAAATCGCTGGTGTATCTGTAGATGAGATGAGCGAGCAAAACCCCTCCCACATTCACAACAGGTGAATGGTCTCTCCCCAGTGTGAACTCGCTGATGTGTCAGTAGTTCGGATGACCGAGTGAATCCCTTCCCACAGTCTGAGCAGGTGAATTGCCTCTCCCTGGTGTGAACTCGCTGGTGACTCTGTAGGTGGGATGACTGAGTGAATCCTTTCCCACAGTCTGAGCAGGTGAACGGCTTCTCCTCATTGTGATCTCGCTGGTGTGCCAGTAGTTCAGATGACCGAGTGAATCCCTTCCCATATTCTGCGCAGGTGAACGGCTTCTCCCTGGTGTGAACTCGCTGGTGTCTCAGTAGACTAAATGACCGAGTGAATCCCTTCCCACAGTCTGAGCAGGTGAATTGCCTCTCCCTGGTGTGAACTCGCTGGTGACTCTGTAGGTGGGATGACTGAGTGAATCCTTTCCCACAGTCTGAGCAGGTGAACGGCTTCTCCTCATTGTGATCTCGCTGGTGTGCCAGTAGTTCATATGACCGAGTGAATCCCTTCCCATATTCTGCGCAGGTGAACGGCTTCTCCCTGGTGTGAACTCGCGGGTGTCTCAGTAGACTAAATGACCGAGTGAATCCCTTCCCACAGACTAAGCAGGTGAACGGTCTCTCCCCAGTGTGAAATCGCAGATGTACTTGTAGATTAGATGACCAAGTGACTCCCTTCCTACAGTCTGGGCAGGTGAACGGCTTCTCCCCAGAGTGAAATGGCTGGTATCTATGAAAGTCGGACGATTGAGTGAATCCCTTCCCACAGTCCGAGCAGGTGAATGGCCTCTCCCCAGTGTGAACTGACTGGTGTCTCTGTAGGTGGGATGACTGAGTGAATCCCTTCCCACAGTCCGAGCAGCTGTACGGCCTCTCCCCAGTGTGAACTCGCTGGTGAGCCATTAGGTCAGATGACCGAGTGAATCCTTCTCCACAAATTCAGCGGATGACCAGCCTCTGTCCAGTGTGAACTGACTGGTGTGTCCACGGATGGAATTATCAACTGAAACCCTTCTCAGACACAGAACAGGTGGATGGCCTTGTCAAAGTGTGAACTTGCTGATGTACCTTCAGTTGAGATGACCATGTGAAGCCATTCCCACAATCTGAGCAGGAAGGATGATCGAGTGAATCCCTTGCTCCACTTCTTAAATATCTGGACAGAGACAGCAAAACTGGTGTGTTGTGTTCGAGATTCCTGTAGATGAATTCCTTGTTATTTTTTACCTGTAAAAAGTTTTACAAAATTCATCAATGGGTGTAAGACAACATTTCAGATGAGATCACTTGAGTTGCCAAGGTGTGATCTGGCATCACACTGTTACAGTGAAGTTCAAACAAAGTTGGAGAGAGAAATCATCTTCTAACTGGGCACAGTGCTGGTATCTGGAATGACCATTAAACTCTCTGATGCTCTTCCTGTCTCTATAAGAATGGGGAATTTCTGCCATCTCCAATCTGTGACCTGGCTCAGTTTGACTCTCTCCATTGGTATTATTCCCTGTTCCCACTCAGCTGTATGGGTTCCTGGCCCCACAGTAACTGAAACACTCTTACACAAATAGCCTTTGTTAACGTGCAGCTGGGATTTTCTTTTATGTACCGTTAATTTAAAGTGCCACAGTTTTAATGCCATGTAAATATCTCCTCTTCACATGTATGGTTGGTCTGCACAACTGTTAAAAGGAATTAGAGTGAATATTAGTATTATATAAGGTTCTTGTCACAGTCATGGTAAAGAACAACACTGAAACAGACCCTTTGGCCCATCTAGCTGATGCTGATCTATTTAAACTTTCAACTCCCATACCCCTACCATCCAGGTACATATACAAACCTCCAACATGTTGCAATTGAGCTCACCTGCACCACTTGTGCTGGCTGCTCATTCCACACCCTAATGACTGTCTGTGTGAAGACGTTTCACCTCATGTTCGCCTTAACGTTTCACCTTTCACCCTTAATCCATGACCTCTGGTTGTAATCCCACCCCATCTCAGTGGAAAAAGCCAGCTTGCATTTATGCCACCTATAACCCTCAAAATTGTGGTATACCTCCATCAAATCACCCCTCAATCTTCTACATTCCAAGGAATAAAGCCCCAGACCTGTTCAATCTTTCCTTATAACCCAAGTCCTCCAGACCTGGCAACATCCTTGTGAATTTTCTCTGAATTCTTTCAACCTCTTTCACGTCTTTCCTGTAGACTGGTGACCAAACCTGCACACAACACCCCAAATTAGGCCTCACCGATGTCTTGTACAACTTCAACATGACATCCATCTCCTGTACTCAGTACTTTGGTTTATGAAGGGCAATGAGCCAAAACCTTTCTTTCCGTCCCTATCGAACTGTGACACCACTTTCAGTGAAATATAGACCTGTATTCCTAGATCCCTTTCTTCAACAACACTCCTCAGTGCCCGACCAGTCACTGTATAAGACCCACCCTGGTAAGTCCTACCAAAGTGCAACATCTCACACTTGCCTGCATTAACTTCCATTTTCCATTTCTCAACCCATTTCTCCAGCTGGTTCACTTCGCACTGCAAGCCATGATAGTCTTCTCACATTCCACTACACTCCCAGTCTTTGTGCCATCCACAAGTTTGCTGATTCAGCTAACCATGTTATCATCCAGATGACCGAAATAGATGACAAACAACAACGGATCCATCACTGATCCCTCCGGCACACCACTAGTCACAGGCCTCCGGTCAGAGAGGCAACCATCTGCTTCCACACTCTGGCTTCTCCCAAAACCAGTGTCTCATCCAATTTACTATCTCATCGTGAATGCTGAGTGACTGAACCTTCTTGACCAACATCCCATATGAGACTTTGTCAAGTGCCTTGCTAAAGTCCATGTAGACAACATCCACTGCCTTGCCCTCAGTCACTTTCTTGATAATTTCCTCGAGAGACTCTATAAAATTAGTTAGACATGACCTACCATGCACAAAGCCATGCTGTCTATCCTTAATCAGTCCTCATCTATCCAAATACTTTTACAGGTAGTCTCCGAGTTACGAACTTCCGACTTACGGACAACTCATACTTATGAACCGAGGAAGGAGAACGCCATCTGCCATTTTAAGTCAGATCGCGACACCGTCCACCATTTTAAGTCATTGCCGTTGACACAGTGTTGAGTGTTTAACTTTGTATTTGGCTTAAATTTTTCTTAGTAAGATTCACCCTGACCCTACCCCCCGTTCCAAGCGGCCGGTGGCTCAGTGAGATCAGCGCCGGGCTCGAGATTCGAAAACGGAGGTTGCTGAGTTCGATCCAGTGACGGACTGCTGCCATGCTGGGTTGATGTCGATCCAGGGACTCCCGTGCCGTGTTGATGTCGAGCTCGCAACTCGACCTCTTAAAAACACACTGCCACCTCCAGGTAAATTCCCCATGCGGAATATCGTGGAGGATCAAATACCCAAACCCAGCACAGCCCCCACTTGTCCCATTTAGCCTCTCTCAGCACGGTGGTCCTTAGGACCCAGTGGACCTCGGGTCCGCCACCAGCAGTGTTTCAGTTCCATTGACGGGAAGCGGTCGCAATTGAAAATAAAGTGGAAATAATACAGCGTTTGGAAAGAGATGAAATGCCATCGGTCATTGGAAAAGCGTTAGGCTACGGTCAGTCAACGATCAGAACAATTTTACAGGATAACGGATAAAGTGAGAATAATGGAGCATGTGAAAGGCCCTGCCCCGATGGAAGCTACAATTATTACTAAGCAACGCAGTCGTTTAATTATTGGAATACATACGTTTCCTAAGTGTTTTATATGCATACAGGTAAATTATATACTATATACTAAGACAAACGTTTGACTAACTGACGCTAAATACCCGAGACATCTTCAGTGAGCGGTGTCTCAGAAAGGCAGCGCCCATTATGAAGGACCTCCAGCACCCAGGGCATGCCCTTTTCTCACTGTTACCATCAGGGAGGAGGTATGGAAGCCTGAAGGCACACACTCAGTGATTCAGAAACAAGTTCTTCCGCTCTGCCATCTGATTCCTACATGGACACTGAACCCCTGGGCACTATCTCACTTCTTTAATATATCTTGTTTCTGTTTTTTGCAAGACTTTTAATCTATTCAATATCTGTATACTGTATAAAGAATAATAAATAACACTCATTTATTTATTTATTTATTATTACGATCATTATTTCATTATTTTTCATCTATATTTCTTCAAGTTTCGTAGCAAGAAGGCTGCGAGTGGAACGGCTGAGGGTGTTTTGGAGAGAAGGAATTTTACTACTCGTGGTAAAGACAGGGAAGACTGCGCAGGCCTGTGACGCCAGCCAGTAGAGCAGGAAATGTTTAACAAGAAGACCGCCATATCCAGTGGGCAGCGGAGTGATAGGGCTTTGGCTCAAACGGGTGTAGGCGGTAACAGGACTAGGTAGGTTTAACTGTGTTAATTGTGCAAAGGAGATACGGAGACAAATTCTGGAAAAGTGTAATAATAAGAGAGTTGTCGTGATGGGAGATTTTAATTTCCCAAATATTGATTGGCATATCTCTAGACCAAGGGGTTTAGATGGGGTGGAGTTTTAGGTGTGTTGAGAAAGGTTTCTTGACACAATATGTAGATAAGCCTACAAGAGGAGTGACTGTACTTGATTTGGTATTGGGAAATGAACGTGGTCAGGTGTCAGATCTCTCAGTGGGAGAGCATTTTGGAGATAGCAATCGTAATTCTATCTCCTTTACTATAGCATTGGAGAGAGATAGGAACAGACAAGTTAGAAAAGTGTTTAATTGGAGTAAGGGGAATTATGAGGCTATCAGACAGGAACTTAGCAGCTTACATGGGAATGATGTTCTCAGGGAAAGGTACGGAAGAAATGGGGCAAATGTTCAGGGGATATTTGTGTGGAGTTCTGCATAGGTACGTTCCAATGAGACAGGAAAGTTATGGTAGGGTACAGGAACCGTGGTGTACAAAGGCTGTAGTAAATCTAGTCAAGAAGAAAAAAAAAGCTTACGAAAGATTCAGAGAGCTAGGTAATGTTAGACATCTAGAAGATTATAAGGCGAACAGGAAGAGCTTATGACGGAAATTAGGAGAGCCAGATGGGGCCATGAGAAGGCCTTGGCGGACAGGATTAAGGAAAACACAAAGGCATTCTACAAGTATGTGAAAAGCAAGAGGATAAGACGTGAAAGAATAGGACCTATCAAGTGTAAGAGTGGGAAAGTGTGTATGGAACCAGAAAAATACAGCAGAGGTACTTAATGAATATTTTAATTCAGTATTCACTATGGAAATAAATACTTGGTGATTGTAGTGATGACTTGTAGTGGACTGAAAAGCTTGAGCACGTCGATATTAAGAAAGAGGATGTGCTGGAGCTTTTGGAAAGCATCAAGTTGGATAAGTAGGCTGGACCGATTGAGAGGTACTGTGGGAGGCGAGGGAGGAGATTGCTGAGCCTCTGGCGATGATCTTTGCATCATCAGTGGGTTTGGGAGAGGTTCCAGAGGATTGGAGGGTCGCGGATGTTATTCCCTTATTCAAGACAGGGAGTACAGATAGCCCAGGAAAATATAGACTAGTGAGTTTTACCTCCGTGGCTGGTAAGTTGATGGAGAAGATCCTGAGAGGCAGGATTTATGAACATTTGGAGAGGTATAGTATGATTAGGAATAGCCAACATTGCTTTGTCAAGCAACACACAAGCCTGGTGGAACGCAGCAGGCCAGGCAGCATCTATAGGGAGAAGCACTGTCGACGTTTCGGGCCGAGACCCTTCGTCAGGACTAACTGAAAGGAAAGATAGTAAGAGATTTGAAAGTAGGAGGAGGGGAAAATGTGAAATGATAGGAGAAGACCGGAGGGGCTGGGGTGAAGCTGAGAGCCAGAAAGGTGATTGGCAAAAGGGATACAGAGCTGGAGAAGGGAAAGGATATGGGACGGGAAGAAAGGTGGAGGGGAGCACCAGAGGGAGATGGAGAACAGGCAGAGTGATGGGCAGAAAGCGAGGAAAAAAAGGAGGGGGTAAAAAAAATATATCAGGGATGGGGTAAGAAGGGGTGGAGGGGCATTAACGGAAGTTAGAGAAGTCAATGTTCATGCCATCAGGTTGGACGCTACCCAGCCGGTATATAAGGTGTTGTTCCTTCAACCTGAGTGTGGATTCATCTTGACAGTAGAGGAGGCCATGGAAAGACATACCAGAATGGGAATGGGATGTGGAATTAAAATGTGTGGCCAGTGGGAGATCCTGCTTTCTCTGGCAGACCGAGGGTAGGTGCTCAACGAAATGGTCTCCCAATCTGTGTCGGGTCTCACCAATATATAAAAGGCCACACCAGGAGCACCAGACACAGTATACCACACCAGCCGACTCACAGGTGAAGTATCGCCTCACCTGGAAGGACTGTCTGGGGCCCTGAACGGTGGTGAGGGAGGAAGTGTAAGGGCTGGTGTAGCACTTGTTCCGCTTGCAAGGATGTGCCAGGAGGGAGATCGGTGAGAAGGGATGGGGGACGACGACGAGTGGACAAGGGAGTCACGTAGGCAGCGATCACTGCAGTAAGCAGAAAGATGGGGGGGGGGGGGGAGGGAAAGATGTGATTGGTAGTGGGATCCCGTTGAAGGTGGCGGAAGTTACGAAGAATTATACGTTGGACCTGGAGGCTGGTAGGGTGGTAGGTGAGGATAAGGGGAACCCTATCAGAAAGAAAAATCAAATGCCCACCCCACCCCCCGCATAAAAAAGAACGGCATCCCGATCATCAACCCCCAAAACCCACCCCTCCCGCACAAAAGTTAACAATGACATTGAACCCCCCCCCCCCCCAAAAAGCAACCCTACCCGGCACAACTGCGGAGGAACCCGTGTCACCAGGGTAGAGGCGGCCGCATCAGGAGCAGCGGATACAATGGGCGACCGGGACGATTCACAGGTGAAGTGTCGCCTCACCTGGAAGGATGTTTGGACAATGGAGAGAGTTCGGCCATCCGGCCCTTTCACTGTAACACCCCGAACTCCACCTCAAATCCATCTGAACGAATCTGTGCGAACTTTAGTGAACAACAAATATAATTCGTCTCAGCGGTCAGCCATCTGAATGAATAACTGACTTTAAAGAGAAACTCAGTGATAATTTTGGAGACTGAAATAAGAAAGGCCCAGGCAAATAAAGAGTCAGTAGTTGCAGTGTTTTTTGACATTGAAAAAGCCTATGATATGATGTGGAAGGAAGGATTGTTAATTAAACTGTGCAAGATGAGGGTTGGTGGGAGAGTTTTTGATTGGATAAAAGATTTTATGTTTGGTAGGAAAATTCAAGTTCGGATTGGGTCAGAGTTATCAAATCAGTACATAGTGGGAAATGGCACACCTCAAGGTAGTGTGATTAGCCCGTTACTTTTTTAAAAAAAATGTTTTTATTAGTTTTTCAAAACATTTTACAAATTAAAAACCCCAAATCCCAATGAGGAACATTAAAACAGTGCAAAATTAAGCATACAATAACAATATGTTACAAAGGAAGAGAATTTAACAAAAAAGCACCTAAATTAAAGACAAGTAAGCTTAATATCCTCCCCAAGCCCCACAACACAAGAAAAAACAACAGCAACTCCAGACCAACCACAACACAATATAGAGAGTATACGTCAGGACAGCCAAACTCCCTGACTGTGAATACACTTAGCAACAGAGGATAATAATGCCTTCTACCAGAAAAAAAAAGGGAGCTGAAAGCAAGGGACCGAAAAGAAAAAAAAACCCTAGTCAAGAGGAAGGTTATGAAAGTACTCGATAAAAGGTCCCCAGACCTTATGGAACTTTAGATCCAAATTGAGAACTGAATAATAAATTTTTTCGCGGTCCAAGCAGGCCATGATGTCGTTAAGCCATTGAGCATGAGTGGGCGGGGCAACAGCTCTCCATCTAAGAAGGATCAAGCGTCTAGCCAGGAGAGAGGCAAAGGATAATATTCGGCATTTGGTCGGACCCAGACATAAATCTGTCTCGCCCCAAAAACCGAACAGAGCAATTAAGGGGTTTGGTTCTAGGTGCGGATTCAGAATACACGATAACGTAGTGAAGACATCTTTCCAGAACTTCTCCAAGCTAGGACAGAACCAGTTCCATGCCCTACTTCATCTTTCATTGATCCTGTTAATATTCTATAGATTTGCTAAGTGTTCCTGTAGGAAAAAGAATCTTAGCGTAATATGTGGTGACATGCATGTACACTGATAATAAAATTTACTTTGATCTTGTCGTCTGGATCAATAGTTTGGTTGAGAATGTACAGGGTATGGATAGTAGGTTTGCAGCAAGTAATGTCAAACAATTACTTTTTCAGAAAGATATTAAGAATAAACACACCCCTCTGTTCCCCTCTCCACACTCTATCACCCCCGGCCCTTACTGCCTTCCCTCTCTGCCCCGTCCTCCCTCTCACCCCCAATTTGGGCATAAGTGAATTATTTTCTGGGAATCGGAAGGGGAATTCTTCACGCAGAGCTTGGTGGGAGTGTGGAATGAGCTGCCAGCGGAAGTAATGGATGTGGGTTCGATTTAGACACTGAAGAGAAATTTGGGAGATAACATGGATGGGAGGTGTATGGAGGCTATGGTGCAGGTAGTTGGAACTAGGCAGTAAAAACAAAATCAAGTTGGGATTGACTAGAAGGGCCGAAGGGCCTCTTTCAGTGCTGCTGGGCTCTGTGACTCTAATAATATTCTAATTTGTAATTTCCACAGTCAGTGCTTTGCTTCTAATGACTTAACCCAGAAATTTACCCAAACAAGAATTGAAAGACTCTTAGCTGGCTACAGAAAGCATTTACAAGCTGTGATACTTGCCAAAGGGGGTGTTACTAAGTACTGACCATGCAGGGTGCCCAAACTTCTGCTTTGGGCCCTTTTCCTTTTTTGTTATTTTGAATCTGTAAAAGATGGAAATAAAAAGGTAATCTTGCTTAAACTATTAAAGAAATGTGTCATCTTTAACTTTATGCCTTTTGGAAATCAGGTTATCTTTTACTCGCTTAACTATTCAGAGTAACACAAATTTTGACTAGGAGCGCCCAAACTTTTGCATGTCACTGTGTATAATCTGTGCCTTCCGAATCACTTCCAGAAATTCCAGCCATTGCTGCTCTGTTTTCATTCCTGCCCATATTCTTCTCAAATCAATTTTGAACAATTTTCCTCTCATGCCTCTCTAATTCAGTTTATTCCACACCTGACTTTAGCTTCTGTTTCTCTAATGTCAGGGTGAATTTGATCATATTACGATCACTTGCCCCTAAGGGTTCTTTGAACATAAGTGACCTAACTAATTCCGGTTCATTACAACACTCAATCCAGAATAGCTGATCCCCAATTGGGCTCAACCACGAGCTGCTCTAAAAAAGCATCTTGTAGGCATTCTAGAAATTCCTCCACTTGAGACCAACACAATCCTAATTATCCTAATCACCTGCATGACAATCCCCCATGACTATTGTAACATTGCCCTTTTGGCACGCATTTTCTATCTCCCATTGTAATTTGTGGACCACATACTTACTACAGTTTCGAGGTCTCTATACAATTGCCATCAGGGATTGTTTATTTACATTTGCTGTTCCTTAATTCTACCCATAGAATTTACACCTTCCAACCCATGCCACCTCTTTCTAATGATTTTGTTTAATATTTTACCAACAGAGCAACATAACCCCACTACAGCTTGTTCTTTCAAGAAACGTAAGTATCTGGCAAACTAGAGGACCTGCAGATTCTAGCAATCTACAGAACTACACACGAAGTGCTGGAGGAGCTCAGCACGTCAGGCAGCACCTATGGATAGGAATCAATATTTCAGGCCAAGACCCTTCATCGGGACCCCTGACACCCACGTATCCGGAATATCAACAAGCAAAGAAAATAGATTTCTTTGACAGATTTTAGTTCAAGGCTTAAAAATGTTGCCAAACAGAGCTTAACATTTAACAAATACAACACAGGCAATAAACACTTTCATCAATACCGACATTGACTTTTTTAATAAAAATATCTTGGTCCCATTTCAATCAGTAAAATTTACAAAAATAAAAAGGAACTGAACTGACAACTTTAGAAACGACTATTTACTCTCAGACCCACTAGTATTAACACTCCCTTGGACAGAAGGGGGAAGAGAAATAACAAATGGAAAAGAAAAATCACACAACAGTCAGATAACACTTCTAAGTATTTATTTTCATCAAAAATGAGCAGGATTCAGCACTCCATGTGTGTATATGCAATCGTGATAAGAAATACAGACCAGAAACCCTAAATGAGAGTCCAACTCAGAAAAATGAATCATCACTATGGAAGAAAACATTAACCAGTGGAATGAGTATGACCCTCCATGGGAGACATCCCAACGATCTGTACAGACGAGATGCTGACAGAGAGTTGGAGACCTCTTCCCAGAAACAGAGGAGTTTCTTACAGAAATACAAGACAAGGTGGTTAACCAAAGGAAAAAAATCAAAAATACATGAAATACAAACGAACAAGGCAGATGGTGCAGAAAATGCCAAGAGAAACCAAACACAATCCAACACATTCCAGGATCCTGCAGCAGTTTAACTCAATCTGATTACTTACACAGGTACAATCAAGTGGCAAACATCATTCACCAGAATCTTGCTTTAGAACACAAACTCATGAATTCCCACCACCACTTCATAAAGGCACCATAAATTCAAGCCGGATCCAGTTTCAGAGTCAAAATCATACAATTTATATGATAATCAATGCATTATTTCAGATAGGATAATCCATGTTGTTGTTCACCCTCAGCCCAGAGATTAGAGGGGTGAAGAACATCGCAGACAGAACTGCAGTCAGCTCGACTTCTTCAGTCTGCAGGAAATTCAAGGGAAACCTCTTCACCCACAGAGTGGTGACTGTTTGGAGCCCATCACCACAGGGAGAGCGAGAGGGGAACAACAGGGGAGGATTTAAAAGGACTGTCGTGGAACTGAATCACTGGCAGGGTCCAGCCGGCCTGAGTTCACTCTCTACCATATACTGGGTGTGTTATAAATTCACTAAGTACTGGAGGCAGTGTTCAAAATAGAACTGATTTATTTGTCTCAGATCCAGAATATTAAACTCCAGTCCCATTAAAGGTGAATGTGCAGCAGAAGAAACTCCTCCCGTGCCCAGTGACCAGGGTGCAGAACTGGGTGTGGTGGGCAGCAGCAATAATTGCAGAGTTGAGCACCTACAGTCACTCTCGAAATTGCATTCAGCAACGGTGACGGAGAAATATCCAGTATGCAGCTTATTGAAACTTTCTCCCCAGTGTGAACCGGGTAGTGTGTCACAAGGTTAGATTACCGAGTGAATGGCTTCCCACATTCACAGCAGGTGAACGGCATCTCCCCAGTGTGAACTCAATGATGCACATTCGGTGGAGATGGCTGAGAGACTTTCTTCCCAATGACTGACCAGGTGATTGGCCTCTCCCCAGTGTGAACTCGCTGGTGTCTCTGTAGATGAGATGACCGAGTGAATCCCTTTCCACATTCATAGCAGGTGAACGGCTTCTCCCCAGTGTGATCTTACTGGTGTTTCTGTAGGGTGGATGATTGAGTGAATCTCTTCCCACAGTCTGAGCAGGTGAAAGGCTTCTCCTCACTGTGAACTCGCTGGTGTGCCAGTAGTTCAGATGACCGAGTGAATCCCTTCCTACATTCTGCGCAGGTGAACGGCCGCTCCCCGGTGTGAACTGACTGTTGTCTCAGTAGATTAAATGACCGAGTGAATCCCTTCCTACAGTCTGAGCAGGTGAACGGCTTCTCCCCAGAATGAGATCGCTTGTGTCTCTGAAGGTCAGACGATTGAGTGAATCCCTTTCCACAGACTCAACAGGTGAACGGTCTCTCCCCAGTGTGAGATCGCTGGTGTCTCAGTAGATTAGATGATCGAGTGAATCCCTTCCCACAGACTGAGCAGTTGAACGGCTTTTCCCCAGAGTGAGATCGCTGGTGTCTCTGAAGTTCTGAGGACTGAGTGAATCCCTTCCCACAGTCCGAGCAGGTGAATGGCCTCTCCCCAGTGTGAACTGACTGGTGTCTCTGTAGGTGGGATGACTGAGTGAATCCCTTCCCACAGTCCGAGCAGGTGTACGGCCGGTCCCCAGTGTGAACTCGCTGGTGAGCCATTAGGTCAGATGACCGAGTGAATCCTTCCCCACAAATTCAGCGGATGACCAGCCTCTGTCCAGTGTGAACTGACCGGTGTGTCCACGGGTGGAATGATCAACTGAAACCCTTCTCACCCACAGAACAGGTGGATGGCCTTGTCAAAGTGTGAACTTGCTGATGTACCTTCAGTTGAGCTGACCATGTGAATCCATTCCCACAGACTGAGCAGGAAGGATGATCGAGTGAATCCCTTGCTCCACTTCTTAAATATATGGACAGAGACAGAATAAACGGTGTGTTGTGTTCGAGATTCCTGTAGATGAATTCCTTGTCATTTTTAAGCTGTAAAAAGATTACAAAATTCATCAATGGGTGTAAGACAACATTTCAGATGAAATCACTTGAGTTGTCAAGGTGTGATCTGGCATCACACTGTTACAGTGAAGTTCAAACTAAGGTGGAGAGAGAAATCATCTTCTAACTGGGCACAGTGCTGGTATCTGGAATGACCATCAAACTCTCTGATGCTCTTCCTGTCTCTATAAGAATGGGACATTTCTGCCATCTCCAATCTGTGACCTGGCTCAGTTTGACTCTCTCCATTGGTATTATTCCCTGTTCCCACTCAGCGGTATGGGTTCCTGGCCCCACAGTAACTGAAACACTCTTACACAAATAGCCTTTGTTAACGTGCAGCTGGGATTTTCTTTTATGTACCGTTAATTTAAAGTGCCACAGTTTTAATGCCATGTAAATATCTCCTCTTCACATGTATGGTTGGTCTGCACAACTGTTAAAAGGAATTAGAGTGAATATTAGTATTATATAAGGTTCTTGTCACAGTCATGGTAAAGAATAACACTGAAACAGACCCTTTGGCCCATCTAGTTGATGCTGATCTATTTAAACTTTCAACTCCCATATCCCTACCATCCAGGTACATATACAAACCTCCAACATGTTGCAATTGAGCTCACCTGCACCACTTGTGCTGGCTGCTCATTCCACACCCTAATGACTGTCTGTGTGAAGACGTTTCACCTCATGTTCGCCTTAACGTTTCACCTTTCACCCTTAATCCATGACCTCTGGTTGTAGTCCCACCCCATCTCAGTGGAAAAAGCCAGCTTGCATTTATGCCACCTATAACCCTCAAAATTGTGGTATACCTCCATCAAATCACCCCTCAATCTTCTACATTCCAAGGAATAAAGCCCCAGACCTGTTCAATCTTTCCTTATAACCCAAGTCCTCCAGACCTGGCAACATCCTTGTGAATTTTCTCTGAATTCTTTCAACCTCTTTCACGTCTTTCCTGTAGACTGGTGACCAAACCTGCACACAACACCCCAAATTAGGCCTCACCGATGTCTTGTACAACTTCAACATGACATCCATCTCCTGTACTCAGTACTTTGGTTTATGAAGGGCAATGAGCCAAAACCTTTCTTTCCGTCCCTATCGAACTGTGACACCACTTTCAGTGAAATATAGACCTGTATTCCTAGATCCCTTTCTTCAACAACACTCCTCAGTGCCCGACCAGTCACTGTATAAGACCCACCCTGGTAAGTCCTACCAAAGTGCAACATCTCACACTTGCCTGCATTAACTTCCATTTTCCATTTCTCAACCCATTTCTCCAGCTGGTTCACTTCGCACTGCAAGCCATGATAGTCTTCTCACATTCCACTACACTCCCAGTCTTTGTGCCATCCACAAGTTTGCTGATTCAGCTAACCATGTTATCATCCAGATGACCGAAATAGATGACAAACAACAACGGATCCATCACTGATCCCTCCGGCACACCACTAGTCACAGGCCTCCGGTCAGAGAGGCAACCATCTGCTTCCACACTCTGGCTTCTCCCAAAACCAGTGTCTCATCCAATTTACTATCTCATCGTGAATGCTGAGTGACTGAACCTTCTTGACCAACATCCCATATGAGACTTTGTCAAGTGCCTTGCTAAAGTCCATGTAGACAACATCCACTGCCTTGCCCTCAGTCACTTTCTTGATAATTTCCTCGAGAGACTCTATAAAATTAGTTAGACATGACCTACCATGCACAAAGCCATGCTGTCTATCCTTAATCAGTCCTCATCTATCCAAATACTTTTACAGGTAGTCTCCGAGTTACGAACTTCCGACTTACGGACAACTCATACTTATGAACCGAGGAAGGAGAACGCCATCTGCCATTTTAAGTCATTGCTGTTGACACAGTGTTGAGTGTTTAACTTTGTATTTGGCTTAAAATTTTCTTAGTAATATTCACCCTGACCCCACTCCCCGTTCCGGTCGGACGGTGGCTCAGTGAGATCAGCGCCGGGCTCGAGATTCGAGAACGGAGGTTGCTGAGTTCGATCCGGTGACAGACTGCTGCCATGCTGGGTTGATGTAAATCCAGTGACTCCCGTGCCGTGTTGATGTCGAGCTCGCAACTCGACCTCTTCAAAACACACTGCCACCTCCAGTTTAAATTCCCCATGCGGAATATCGTGGAGGATCAAATACCCAAACCCAGCACAGCCCCCACTTGTCCCATTTAGCCTGTCTCAGTGCGGTGGTCCTTAGGACCCAGTAGACCTCGGGACCCGCCACCAGCAGTGTTTCTGTTCCATTGACGGGAAGCGGTCGCAATTGAAAATAAAGTGGAAATAATAAAGCGTTTGGAAAGAGATGAAACGCCATCGGTCATTGGAAAAGCGTTAGGCTACGGTCAGTCAACGATCAGAACAATTTTACACGATAACGGATAAAGTGAGAATAATGGAGCATGTGAAAGGCCCTGCCCCGATGGAAGCTACAATTATTACTAAGCAACGCAGTCATTTAATTATTGGAATACATACGTTTCCTAAGTGTTTTATATGCATACAGGTAAATTATATACTATATACCAAGACAAACGTTTGACTAACTGACACTAAATAATACCGGATGTACTTGATCGGACTTATGTACAAATCCGACTTAAAGACGGACTTAGGAGAGGAACTCGTACGCAACCCAGGGACTGCCTATATATCCGGTTCCTGCACATACGTTCCAATAACATTCCCCCTACTGATGTCAAGCTCACCAACGTACAATTTCTTAGTTTACTTTTAGAGCCTTTCTTGAACAGTTGAGCAACATTGTCTGTCCTCCAATCCTACAGTCCATTACCTGTCACTGGGGATGATTTAAATATCTGTGCATGGGCCCCAAAAATTTCTGCACTTGTCTTCCACAGGGTCCCAGGGAACAACTTGTCAGGCCCAGATTTATCCATTGTAATTTGCCTTAAGGCAGCAAACCCCTCCACCTCTGTAATCTGTACAGGGTCCATGAAGTTGATGCTGCTTTGCCTCACTTTTATAGATTCTGTGTCCATCTCCCGAATAGACACAGATGCAAAAATATATTTAAAATATCCCCCATCTCTTTTACCTCCTGTATAGATCACCATTCTGATCGTCCAGAGGATTAATTTTTTCCCTTGCAATCTTTTTGCTATAAAGATATTGCTTACTTTTATTTCTTTCATAAGTGTTGACTTGAATTTCCTGAACTTCATAACTACACCATGTGGTCCTATCTGCCTTTGCCTGGTATGCACCTCCTTTCTTGTAAAAAGGGTTGTAAAAGTAGTCAGCTCCATCTTGGGCACTAGCCTAAAAAGTACCCGAGATATCTTCAGTGAGCGGTGTCTCAGAAAGGCAGCACCCATTATGAAGGACCTCCAGCACCCAGGGCATGCCCTTTTCTCACTGTTACCATCAGGGAGGAGGTACCAAAGCCTGAAGGCACACACTCAGAGATTCAGGAACAGATTCTTCCGCTCTGCCATCTGATTCCTACATGGACACTGAACCCCTGGGCACTATCTCACATTTTTAATATATATTGTTTCTGTTTTTTGCAAGACATTTAATCTATTCAATATCTGTATACGGTATAAAGAATAATAAAAAAGATCCATTTATTTATTTATTATTACAATCATTATTTAATTATTTTTTATCTATATTTCTTCATGATTCGAAGCAAGAAGGCTGCGAGTGGAACGGCTGAGGGTGTTTTGGAGAGAAGGAATTTTACTACTCGTGGTAAAGACAGGCAAGACTGCGCAGGCCTGTGACGCCAGCCAGTAGAGCAGGAAATGTTTAATAAGAAGACCGCCATATCCAGTGGGCAGCGGAGTGATAGGGCTTTGGCTCAAACGGGTGTAGGCGGTAACAGAACAAGGTAGGTTTAACTGTGTTAATTGTGGAAAGATTCTGGAAAGGTGTAATAATAACAGAGTTGTCGTGATGGGAGATTTTAATTTCCCAAATATTGATTGGCATATCTCTAGAGCAAGGGGTTTAGATGGGGTGGAGTTTTAGGTGTGTTCAGGAAGGTTTCTTGACACATTATGTAGATAAGCCTACAAGAGGAGTGACTGTACTTGATTTGGTATTGGGAAATGAAGGTGGTCAGGTGTCAGATCTCTAGTGGGAGAGCATTTTGGAGATAGCAATCGTAATTCTATTTCCTTTACTATAGCATTGGAGAGAGATAGGAACAGACAAGTTAGAAAAGTGTTTAATTGGAGTAAGGGGAATTATGAGGCTATCAGACAGGAACTTAGAAGCTTACATGGGAACGATGTTCTCAGGGAAAGGTACGGAAGAAATGGGGCAAATGTTCAGGGGATATTTGTGTGGAGTTCTGCATAGGTACGCTCCAATGAGACAGGGAAGTTATGGCAGTGTACAGGAACCGTGGTGTACAAAGGTTAGAGTAAATCTAGACAAGAAAAAAAAGTGCTTACAAAAGATTCAGAGAGCTAGGTAATGTTAGAGATCTAGAAGATTATAAGGCGAACAGGAAAAGCTTAAGAAGGAAATTTGGAGAGCCAGATGGGGATATGAGAAGGCCTTGGCGGGCAGGATTAAGGAAATCCCCAAGGCATTCTACAAGTATGTGAAGAGCAAGAGGATAAGACGTGAAAGAATAGGACCAATCAAATGTAAGAGTGGGAAAGTGTGTATGGAACCAGAAAAATACAGCAGAGGTACTTAATGAATATTTTAATTCAGTATTCACTATGGAAATAAATACTTGGTGATTGTAGTGATGACATGTAGTGGACTGAAAAGCTTGAGCATGACGATATTAAGAAAGAGGATGTGCTGGAGCTTTTGGAAAGCATCAAGTTGGATAAGTCGCCTGGACTGATTGAGAGGTATTGTGGGAGGCGAGGGAGGAGATTGCTGAGCCTCTGGCGATGATCTTTGCATCATCAGTGGGTTTGGGAGAGGTTCCAGAGGATTGGAGGGTCGCGGATGTTATTCCCTTATTCAAGACAGGGAGTACAGATAGCCCAGGAAAATATAGACCAGTGAGTTTTACCTCCGTGGCTGGTAAGTTGATGGAGAAGTTCCTGAGAGGCAGGATTTATGAACATTTGGAGAGGTATAATATGATTAGGAATAGCCAACATGGCTTTGTCAAGCAACACACACAAAATGCTGGTGGAACGCAGCAGGCCAGGCCGCATCTATAGGGAGAGGTACTGTCGACATTTCGGGCCGAGACCCTTCGTCAGGACTAACTGAAAGGAAAGATAGTAAGAGATTTCAAAGTAGGAGGGGGAGGGGAAAATGTGAAATGATAGGAGAAGACCGGAAGGGGTGCGGTGAAGCTGAGAGCTGGAAAGGTGATTGGCAAAAGGGATATAGAACTGGAGAAGGGAAAGGATATGGGACGGGAAGAAAGGGGGAGGGGAGCACCAGAGGGAGATGGAGAACAGGCAGAGTGATGGGCAGAAAGTGAGGGAAAAAAGGAGGGGGAAGAACTAAATATATCAGGGATGGGGTAAGAAGGGGAGGAGGGTCATTAACGGAAGTTAAAGAAGTCAATGTTCATGCCATCAGGTTGGAGGCTACCCAGCCGGTATACAAGGTTTTGTTCCTCCAACCTGAGTGTGGATTCATCTTGACAGTAGAGGAGGCAATGGATAGACATATCAGAATGGGAATGGGATGTGGAATTAAAATGTGTGGCCACTAGGAGATCCTGCTTTCTCCAGTGGACCGAGGGTAGGTGTTCAGCGAAACGGTCTCCCAGTCTGTGTCGGGTCTCACTAATATATTAAAGGCCCCACCAGGAGCACCAGACACAGTATACCACACCAGCCGACTCACAGGTGAAGTATCGCCTCACCTGGAAGGACTGTCTGGGGCCCTGAACGGTGGTGAGGGAGGAAGTGTAAGGGCAGGTGTAGCACTTGTTCCGCTTGCAAGGATAAATGCCAGGAGGGAGATCGGTGGGAAGGGATGGGGGGCGGGGACGAGTGGACAAGGGAGTCACGTAGGCAGCGATCCCTGCAGAAAGCAGAAAGATGGGGGGGAGGGAAAGATGTGATTAGTAGTGGGATCCCTTTGAAGGTGGTGGAAGTTGCGGTGAACTATACGTTGGATCTCGAGGCTGATAGGGTGTTAGGTGAGGACAAGGGGAACCCTATCAGAAAGAAAAATCAAATGCCCACCCCACCCACCGTATAAAAAAGAACGGCATCCTGATCATCAACCCCCAAAACCCACCCGTCCCGCACAAAAGGGAACAATGACATCGACCCCCCCCCAAAAAAAGACAACCCTACCCCCGCACAACTGCGGAGGAACCCGTGTCACCAGGGTAGAGGCGGCCGCATTGGGAGCAGCGGACACAATGTGCGACCGGCACGATTCACAGGTGAAGTGTCGCCTCACCTCAGGCACACCTCAGGGTAGTGTGATTAGCCCGTTACTATTCATCATTATGATCAATGATGTTTTCACAAAGGTACCAGTGGATATAGGTAGGTCACTGTTTGTGGATGATGGGGCCTTGTGGAAGAGAGGCAGGAACACGGAGCATATCATCAGGAAGCTTCAAGGAGTAATTGATGAAGTGGTGGAGTGGGTTCTGATTGCAGATGTAGATTTTCAGTAGAAAAAAATCAAACTGCATGTTTCATCAGGAAAAGAATTGAGGTAGGGAAGAAGTTAAGGATGTATGGGATAGAATTTGAAAGGTTTGGATTACTTAAATTTCTGGGAGTTAAATTTGATTCACGGTTGCCATGGGCAGACCATATCAGGAAAGTTGAGGAGAAATGTAAAAAAGTAATAAATGTGATGAGATGTTTGACTGGTAGGGAATGGGGAGCAAGTTGTTCAGCATTAAAGAGAATATATGTGGATTTAGTAAGATCTCTGTTGGATTATGGAAGTGTGGAATATGGATCAGCAGCTAGGTCTCTTATAAGGAAACTGGATGTGTTTCAGGCTCAGGTTTTGAGAGTGTGCAGTGGGGCTTTTAAAACATCACCAATATCAGCCCTACAGGTAGAAATGGGAGTAATGCCTTTGGAATTAAGAAGGAAGCAATTGATGGCAAACTACTGGGCTAATTTGCAGGGGCACAATGATTCTCACCCTGCAAAAGGAGTGTTGCAGGAGTGCTGGGAGAATGGGAAGTTTCAGAGAGATAAATTTAGTCGGGTAGGGAATGATATTGCTAAAGAATGTGGAGTGTTTGATCTAAGAATAAGTCTTTCAGTAGTTTATCTGGTTGTAGCTCCATGGAAGATTGTATGGCCTAACATAGACTGGCAAAAAGGAAAGGAAAATATGAAACTGATTTGGTACGTGCATTTAACTGCCCTGTGATGGAAAAGTGTAGTGGTTATACTCAGATTTATACGGATGGTGCTGAGGAACCTGAAACAGGAGTGACAGGGTTTGGGGTGGCTTTACCAGCAAACGCAATTGCAATCAGCAGAAGAACCTGATAAGTTTGCGGTGAATACAGTGGAGATGATGGCAGTGTTGGTTGTGTTGTGTTGGGTGGAGAAAGCAAGACATGTCAAAGTGTTGATATGATCAGATTCATTCTCAGTTCTAGCAAATTTAAAGTCTTTTCACTCAAACAGCCGGCAAGATGTACTTCATGAAGTCCTTCAGTCAGCCGCGTCACAAGAGTTGCAAATTGGGGATGTCAGGTTAAATTTCTATGGGTTCAAGCACATGTAGGGGTGAAGGGAAACGAGAGGGTGGATGAGTTGGCAGAGAGGGCGTTAAAGAAAGAAAATGCAGAAATGCACATTAGTATCAGTAAAGCAGAGGCTAATCTGGAAAAAGAATGATCAGAATGTGGCAAGAAAAATGGGAGAGGGAGGGGAAAGGGAGGCATTTATCTCAAATCCAGAGGAGTGTTACAGGTACTAGGGTAGGCAGTGGATACTGAAGAGGAAACTGTGTGGACTCGGTTAAGGCTGGGGCACTGTGCACTAAACAAAACACTGAAATTGATAGGGGAACACCAGACAGGACTGTATGAGGAATGTCAGGAAGAGGAGTCAGTAGAACATGTAGTCTGAGTTGTGGGAAGTACGGGATACAGAGAGAGATGAAGGGAATTAATCTAAGGGAATTGGGGGTGCAGGAATTCACAGTAAAAGGGTTACTGGGCATGGGTGAGAGCGCACGGGTCAGGGTACTTTTAGCTTTCTTAAGGGATACAGGGTTTTATTTTTAAGAGGATATGATGGATAAGCAGGAATAGGGTACTGGGACGGCCAAAGAAGAAAGGATAAAGAGTAGATTAGGGTGTGTGTGAATGGGTGAAGGGATTTAGGGTGTGAGTCTCTCGTCTGATCCACTCTCCGGAGCAGAAGGTGGCGGTAATGCATCATTAAGCTGGGTGCCAACCGCCGTAAAACAAGAAGAAGAAGGTAACAGAATCTGCAGCCCAAAGTTTTCAACACTGACTGAGGGACGATTGTTGTGATATCCGGACACCGTGGACCGCAATCCCAGGACAGTCCTACTCTCTTCCCTGTCTCTCAGCTCCACGATCCGTACCTGGGCTCCGGGGAGCTTCCGGCTGATGAGGGAATGAGGACCGATGGATCTCTCAGACAGAGCTGAGTTCCAGCTGTCTAAATGCAAAGATTGGGAACTCGGAGAAAGGGAACAAAATCTTTTACATCACCGGTTGAGAAAATCATTTTTGTTCTACCTCCAATCACAAACAAGAGAAAATCTGTAGAGAGGGCTCAGTTTTAAGGGGCTTGGAAGTAGGTACGTAGAAGATGTCAGGGAGTAAGTTTTTTTCACTATTGTTCTACTGAGAAAATCACAAACAAGGAAAATCTGCAGATGCTGGAAATCCAAGCAACACACACAAAATGCTGGAGGAACTCAGCATTAGTACTCTTTTCCATAGATGCTGCCTGGCCTGCTGAGTTCCTCCAGCATTTTGTGTGTGTTGCTTGTTCCACCTCTTCTTGTTCTGAACTTTTGTACAGGTGAGGACATGTTTTGACCCATTCTCTCTGGGTTCATAATGATATCAAACACCTTTGCCCTGGGCAACAAGTAGCTTTCACATCACAAATGTGCCTGACTCCAATGAGACAGACTACAGCCCTTCCCTTCATTTTCATTGGCTTAGCCATCAATGAGTTCACCATTGTCAGTCACCTGCGGGAGTGCTCGGGGGAAATATTTATGTACAATACAGAAACTGGTGTTACCCGTGTGTATTGTGGCGATGCAAAAGGTGCTGGAGAATTTGCAAGTGGGAGTCTGTGGAGTGATATTTGGAAATCTGACAGCTTAAGGCAACATTTAGCAAGCAAATCACATATGGGCGGTGTGCAAAAGCTCTGGCGAGAAAATTCTTCGGACTCTTTTTACCCAACTGTCTCATTAATTGTCCTGGATAGTGGTAACTTCACATCTACAGATGTTTTGTTCATAAAACTAACGAATCCTCCATCATCCCTTTGGCTTTCTTCTCCCAGATCAAAATACAATCAGAATCAGAATCAAGTTGATTATCACCGGCATGTGTCGTGAAATTTGTTAACTTTGTAGCAGCAGTTCAATCCAATTCATAATATAGAAACAGAGAAAACCTACAGCACAATACAGGCCCTTCGGCCCACAAAGTAGGCCGAAAATGTCCCTACCTAGCAATTACTAGGGATACCCATCGTCCTCTATATTTTCAAGCTCCATCTACCTATCCAAAAGTCTCTTAAAAGACCCTGTCGTACCCACCTCCACTACCATTGCCGGAAGCTCATTCCACGCACTCACCAGTCTCTGCTAAAGAAATTCCCCTGACATCTCCTCTGTACCTACTTCCAAGCACCTTATACCTGTGTCTCCTTGTGGCAAACATTTCAGCCCTGGGGAAAAAGCCTCTGACTATCCATATGATCAATGCCTCTCATCATCTTGTACATCTCTATCAGGTCACCTCGCATCCTCCATCGTTCCAAGGAGAAAAGGCCAAGTTGACTCAACCTGCTTTCAGGAGACATGCTCCCCAATCCAGGCAATATCCTTGTAAATCTCCTCTGCACCCTTTCTATGGTTTCCACATCCTTCCTGTAGTGAGGTGACCGGAACTGAGCACAGTACTCCAAGTGGGGTCTGACCAGTCTCCTATATAGCTGCAACGTTATCTCTCGGCTCCTAAATTCAGTTCCACAGTTGAGGAAGGCCAATAAACCGTATGCCTTCTTAATCACAGAGCCAACCTGCGTAGCAGCTTTGAGTGTCCTATCGATTCGCACCCCACAATCCCTCTGATCCTCCACACTGCCAACAGTCTTACCATTAATACTATATTCTGCCATCATATTTGACCTACCAAAATGAACCACTTCACACTTATCTGAGTTGAACACCATCTGCCACTTCTCAGCCCAGTTTTGCATCCTATTAATGTCCCGCTGTAACCTCTGACAGCCCTCCACACTGTCCACAACACCTCCAACCTTTGTGACATCAGCAAACTTACTAACCCATCCCTCCACTTCCTCATCCAGGTAATTTATAAAAAATATGAAGAATAAGGTTCGCAGAGCAGATCCCTGAGGCACACCATTGGTCACAAACATCCATGCAGAAAATGACCCATCTACGACCACTCTTTGCCTTCTTGTGGGCAGCCAGTTCTGGATCCACAAAGCAATGTCCCCTTGGATGCCATGCCTCCTTACTTTCTCAATAAACCTTGCATGGGGTACCTTATCAAATGCCTTGCTGAAATCCATATACACTACATGTACTGCTCTTCATCAATGTGTTTAGTCACATCCTCAAACAATTCCATCAGGCTTGCAAGGCAGGACCTGCCCTTGACAAAACCATCACGGTAGTGAATTTAACAAAGGAGATGTCTTCCATTTTTAAACAAAGGGGCTTCCCTTCTTCCACCATCAAATCCGCTCTCAAACGCATCTCTCCCATTTCCCGCACATTTGCCCTCACCCCATCTGCCCACCACCACACTTAGGATAGGGTTCCCCTTGTCCTCACCTACGACCCCACCAGCCTCTGTGTCCAACATATAATTCTCCATCACTTCCGCTACCTCCAAACACATCCTTCCCTCCCCCCTATTTCTGTTTCCGCAGGGATCGCTCCCTACGCTACTCCCTTGTCCACTCATACCGCCCCACCACCCATCCCTTCCCAATGATCTCCCTCCTGGCACTTATCCTTGTAAACGGAATAAGTGCTACACCTCCCCTTACACTTCCTCCTTCACCACCATTTAGGATCCCAGACAGTCCTTCCAGGTGAGGCGACACTTCACCTGTGAGTCGGCTGGTGTGGTATACTGCGTCCGGTGCTCCGGGTGCGGCCTTTTATATATTGGTGAGACCCGACGCAGACTGGGAGACCGCTTCGCTGAACACATATGCTCTGTCCGCCAGAGAAAGCAGGATCTCACTCATTTTAATTCCACATCCCATTCCCATTCTGATATGTCTATCCATGGCCTCCTCTACTGTCAAGATGAAGCCACACTCAGGTTGGAGGAACAATACCTTATATACCGGCTGGGTAGCCTCCAACCTGATGGCATGAACATTGACTTCTCTAACTTCCGTTAATGCCACTCCTCCCCTTCTTACCCCGTCCCTTATTTACTTATTTGTTGTTCCTCCCCCCCCCCTTTTTTCTCTCTCTCTGTCCCTCTCACAATTTTGTGTGTGTGATCTGTAGACTTTTTTTTAGTTTGTGATTTACCTCTCCGTTGTCCCTCCCACGGGCGGCGATGTGCAGACCTCCGCCCACCTGCGGCGCTGCCGCGAACCTCCTGCTAATCGCAGGCGCAGTGCAGCCCGCAGCTCTGCCGGCAACTCTCCTCTCCGAGAGAGAGGGGAGAGTTTTAACAGCGAGCAGATTTGAGAAGAAAGGTCCTGACGAAGTGTCTCGGCCCGAAACGTTGACTGCACATTTCAACGGATGCTGCCCGACCTGCTTAGTTCATAAGCAACACGAGTGAATCTGCAGATGCTGGAAATAAATAAAAAATAAAAGTTGGATGAAATAAAAACACAAAATGCTGGCAGAACTCAGCAGGCCAGACAACATCTATGGGAGACGTTAGTGACGACGTTTCGGGCCGAAACCCTTCATCAGGAGTGAAGTAACATGGGATGGTGAAGGAGGGATAAGAAGTGGGGGGAGGGATAAAGAAGAGAGCTGGGAAGTGATAGGCTGGAGGGAAATGGTCTATTGGGAAGGTGGAGAATTATGGGAAATAAGGAAGAAATGCCCCCACCTGCCCCTACACTTCTTCCCTCACCACCATCCCAGGCCCCAGACAGTCCTTTCAGGTGAGGCACCATTTTACCTGCGAGTCAAATGTGGTGATATACTGTATCCGGTGCTCCCGATGTGGCCATTTATACATTGGGGAGACCCGCCGCAGACTGGGAGACCGTTTCACCGAACACCGGCGCTCGGTCCTCCAGCAGTGACCGGATCTCCCTGTGGCCACACACTTCAATTCCACAGACCACTCCCACGCCGACATGTCTGTCCATGGCCTCCTCTACCGTCAAGATGAGGCCACACGCAGGTCGATGGAGCCTAGCCTTATCTCCCGCCTAGGTAGCCTCCTACCTGCCGGCATGAACATTCAACTCACAGACCTCCGTTGCGACCCCTTACCCCACCACTATCTATAATTTTAGTCTGGTTCTCTTTCTCTCTCTTCCCCCCCCCCCTCACTATAATCTCTCCCCAGCCCTACCTTTTATTTCCCATAATTCTCCACCTTCCCCTAGACCGTTTCCCTCCAGCCTATCACTTCCCAGCTCTCTACTTTATCCCTCCCCCCACTTCTTATCCCCCCTCAAGCATCCCATGTTACTTAACGCCTGATGAAGTGTTTCGGCCCGAAACGTCGTCACTACCTCCTCCCATAGATGCTGTCTGGCTTGCTGAGTTCTGCCAGCATTTTGTGTTTTTATTTATTTCCAGCATCTGCAGATTCACTCGTGTAGCAATAGTATTTTTTCAATCGTTTCACAATGACAAAACCTACACAATCCAGAATTATGTTCTCCAACAAGACAAATGGAGTAATTAAGCACGGTTTGACCAATTATAAGTTGTGTCAGAACAGTTACTTCTTTTCTTGTGTTTTATCCCATCTCCAATACTCCCAAGCAGTTTAATGTAATCTGTATAGATGCCTCATTTTGTGCCCATTATCCCATCGGTCTTAAAATAAGCCCTTAATTTCTAACCCTTAGGCACTTAGGTACTGATTTGCTAAGTGGAAATCATTGACGAAGTTCAATCCATATTTGAAGCTTTTGTAACTAAATTGACACGTCGCTAATCCCCTCAAAACCTTTGTGTGCAGGGAGCCATACGAGTAGAATATGTCAGCTTATTGTCCTCCACATGGACAATTTCAAATCAAATACAGGTCTATTAATCCTATTTGTTAAACACTTAATTTTTGCATTAGCTACCGAAAACTTAAATCCTCATATATCTGCCTGATTCAAATATATTAATTGCTAATCGCATCCAATATTGAAACTGAAATTGAAATTTCTGCCTCCAATCTATCGATTCCATCATCTTTACAGTGATTTATACATACCAGTGCCAATCTCAAAAATATCATTAATCATAATATTAAATAATAAAGGGCTACAAATACTCCTTGTGACTTATTAATCTCTATCTCATTCAAACCTGAAAGGAACTTGCCCACCCGTACCAGCACAGGCTGGTAAAACACAGAAAAATACTCCCCTTCAATCCGTATTTCCATAATTTAATCAAAGTCCTTCCTTCCATTGATATCATATGAATTTTCCATGTTAAATATACTGCTATGACAGCATCGTTATTTAACTGTGCTTTCCTAATATAATCTATCAGACCTAAATCTGAAACCAATGTCATTCTACCCTTCCGAAACCCACTCTGATAAAACGATAAATCTCCTCTTTTATTCAAAATATAGTTCATACGCCCGGTAGCCAAACGTTCCATAATTTACAACAATGAGAAGTTCACGATATCGGTCTACAATTGAAAGGATCAGACGTTGAGCTCCTAGGATTTATAATACGCCCTACTACTGCAATGTTCCACGTGGAATGAAGATGGCCTGATCTACAAATACGATTCAAAGATATTACTATCTCAACAGAATTGTCAGTTAGGTGTTTAATCATGCAATAACATATAACAACCTTTCCTGGAGATGTCTGACATGCATTAACAATAATTCAACCACAAACAGGGAAAAAGAATTCTAGGTGATTCAGTATAATTTCACAAGCCACAATGAAATAACTTACTTCAACATTCTGTGTCTGACAAATGGGTTCTTTGAACTACATATTTACAGTGGAATCACATTTAATTAATAAGACACTTCGGAAGGTTCAGTCAATTTGTTGGGACAAACTAACTCACTAAAATGGTCTAAAATTAATTCTCTAAATTAATCACGATTAGTCACCGTGGGGATTGCCCCTCTCTGATGTAAGCAGTTTGTAAATAGTTTAAAACTATTTTTTTTAAATCTGTCGAAATTTGTCCCTGTGGAGTCGCTAAATGTTATTAAAATCCCAGGCATGTGTTACCTCGACATTTCATTACGAGAGATCGCCTGTAGTACAGAGGAACAAATCACTGGACAGAGACAACATCTGCAATGTTGGATAGGTACAAGAGTGTGGAGAAAATACTGTACGTGTTCATTGCCGTCACTGGAGTTCCTGGTGAGTGAGCAGAGCAATACTTGTTCAGTATTTCTGAATGCTAACCCGTGTGAACATGTTTATGAGCATTTTACATGCTTCCTGCTTAATCATCACTGTGCAAATAGCCATCAGAAATATCGATCCTGTCAATTCAACATTCTGATTTTTCGTAATTGATGACAACCGGAAACAAATCTTTAATATTATATCTAACCCATGGGATCGACTGGAACTTTGTTCGATCCTTCAATGACACCTTGTCCAGAGTTGTACGAGTGCTGGTGAAGGGTCGCTTTCCGGGAACGTGTAACCGGGAGGGTTTTAATGACACCTTGTCCAGAGTTGTACGAGTGCTGGTGAAGGGTAGCTTTCCGGGAACGTGTAACCGGGAGGTTCTCAATGACATCTTGTCCAGAGTTGTACGAGTGCTGGTGAAGGGTAGCTTTCCGGGAATGTGTAACCGGGAGGGTTTTAATGACACCTTGTCCAGAGTTGTACGAGTGCTGGTGAAGGGTCGCTTTCCGGGAACGTGTAACCGAGAGGGTTTTAATGACACCTTGTCCAGAGTTGTACGAGTGCTGGTGAAGGGTCGCTTTCCGGGAACGTGTAACCGAGAGGGTTTTAATGACACTTTGTCCAGAGTTGTACGAGTGCTGGTGAAGGGTCGCTTTCCGGGAACGTGTAACCGAGAGGGTTTTAATGACACCTTGTCCAGAGTTTTACGAGTGCTGGTGAAGGGTAGCTTTCCGGGAACGTGTAACCGGGAGTGTTTCAATGACACCTGGTCCAGAGTTGTACGAGTGCTGGTGAAGGGTCGCTTTCCGGGAACGTGTAACCGAGAGGGTTTTAATGACACCTTGTCCAGAGTTGTACGAGTGCTGGTGAAGGGTAGCTTTCCGGGAACGTGTAACCGGGAGTGTTTCAATGACACCTTGTCCAGAGTTGTACGAGTGCTGGTGAAGGGTAGCTTTCAGGGAACGTGTAACTGGGAGGGTTTCAATGACACCTTGTCCAGAGTTGTACGAGTGCTGGTGAAGGGTCGCTTTCCGGGAACGTGTCACTGGGAGTGTTTCAATGACACCTTGTCCAGAGTTGTACGGGTGCTGGTGAAGGGTAGCTTTCCGGGAACGTGTAACTGGGAGGGTTTTAATGACACCTTGTCCAGAGTTGTACGGGTGCTGGTGAAGGGTAGCTTTCCGGGAACGTGTAACTGGGAGGGTTTTAATGACACCTTGTCCAGAGTTGTACGTGTGCTGGCGAAGGGCCGCTTTCCGGGAACGTGTAACCGGGAGGGTTTTAATGACAACTTGTCCAGAGTTGTACGAGTGCTGGCGAAGGGTCGCTTTCTGGGAACGTGTAACTGGGAGGGTTTTAATGACACTTTGTCCAGGCGTAACCCAGTGCTGGGGACAGACAGTTCTTCGGAAGGCGAGACTGGGAGGGGTTTACATTTTGAAGTTCACCGCTTCTGAGTAGTTGATCAAAGAGAACGCAGGTAATGTGTTTCACGTCACAGTCGGATCTCAGTGTCTGTTGATGAATGATTGGGTTTCATCACCTGAACCAGATTTCACGATCTGCTGACGACTGTTGCTGACGAGTTGAACTGCGCTGCAGAATTGATCCATTAACGGCGCCACTCGCCTCAGGTTACTAATTTGTTTCTTTATTC
This sequence comes from Hemitrygon akajei, assembly GCF_048418815.1. Taxonomy (NCBI): domain Eukaryota; kingdom Metazoa; phylum Chordata; class Chondrichthyes; order Myliobatiformes; family Dasyatidae; genus Hemitrygon; species Hemitrygon akajei. Next base: position 7,663,689 of record NC_133132.1, on the reverse strand, counting down.
CCTCTGAGACCCGTCGTAAATTGAAGCACCACTTCGTCCTGAAGACAGATGTTCGTTGGAAATAAGAGTTTTTTTCAGTTCCATCGATGCTGCCTCATCTGCTCAATTCTCCAGTATTTTGTGTGTGTTTTGCTCCCCTCTGTATTCTTTCTCGGCGCCATCAGATGCTAAGTTTCCCGATTCCTGTCCAGTCATGGTTAAATCAATGAAACCGGCACTATCAGCAACTGGAATCGGTATCACCACCGATCGTTGTTGTTCATGCAGCTCGTTTTTATCCCTGACGATGGCCCACACATCGTCTGATCTCCACACTGACGAAGACAGGTCAGAGACAGAGTGACCCGTGTCTGATGTTAGATTAGCAGCTGTTCACGGACTCGAGCACTCCTGATCTTGAGCTGAAACCCGATCTCGTGTTAAATCCTGGAGAATGTGTTCAGTAATGACCGGTGTGTGTCTCTCTCTCTTTCTCCAGTGAATTTAGTGGCGATTCTGATCCTTTCCAGGGGAAAGTGCGGCCTCTCCACCTGCACCACTCGCTACCTGGTGGCCATGGCAACGGCGGATTTACTGACCATTGTCACCGAGGTCATTTTGTATCAAATCAATTGGTATTACTTCCCGTGGAGTTTTCTGAGCATCACCCCTGTGTGCAGTGTTATCGATGTACTGAATTTCACAGCCACAGACTGTTCTGTCTGGTTCACCGTCACTTTCACCTTTGATCGGTTTGTCGCCATTTGCTGCCAGAAGCTGAAAACAAAATATTGCACCGGGAAAACTGCGGCTGTGGTTCTAACAACAACCGGCGTACTGTTCTGTCTGAAAAACGTGCCCCGATACTTCTTATACAAACCCGGGGTAATCATCGACGATATACCGTGGTTCTGTGAGACCATTGATAATGCTTTCACTGACCCCGAGTGGATAGGATACGACTGGCTCTTTATAGTCTTAACTCCGTTCCTCCCTTTCGCTGGGATCCTACTGCTCAACGCTCTGACGGTCAGGCACATTATAGTGGCCAGTCGGGTCCGTAAGGGGCTGAAGGGTCAGAGCAAGGGGGAGAACCGCAGTGACCCGGAGATGGAGAGCAGGAGGAGGTCTGTGGTTTTACTCTTCACCGTCTGCGGCAGCTTCATCCTCCTGTGGATGACTCTGGTTATAAATTTCATATATTATCAGGTCTCAGGAAAGGGATTTGATTTCAATGATTCTGAATGGATCTTTCACTTCGTGGGGTTTCTGCTGAGGAACTTCAGCTGCTGCACCAACACATTTATCTACGCGGTGACTCAGTCGAAATTCAGGGAGCAGGTGATCAGCGCGGTGAAATATCCGGTCACCTCTGTGATTCAATTCGTGAATAAAGCCACATCCTGAGCACAAGACAGAGGCGGCCGCAGTGTCTCCAGATCCTCACATTCACAGACTGACCTCCCACGTGTTATTACAGGACGGAATGTCCTATCGATCGGCAGCTCCGGGAGGTTAGGATAGTGTGTGTGTGGAGAGTAGTGGGGGTGGGTGCAAAGCACAGTCCAGCAGGCTCAGTACCTCATGCGTACAGCCAGATGTCAGTGAAAAAGACTACTCCGGATGCGATAAGCCTATTGGTCTGTCGACAGGGCCATGCATTTCCATTCCCATCTACCAATCCACCAATATTCCTAATCCCGCCCACCAACCACAAAGTCCGACGTTCCCACTAAACGGCGACGGTCTAGTCTAATGCTGGTTGGGTAATCCGCTGTCAATCACACCTGTCTCCACCGTCCCCTTGAATGATTGGCTAACCTGAAGAGCTAGCGTGGGCTCTGCATAAACGACGATTGACACTCCAAATTATAACCATATAAAAAGCACAGCACGGAAACAGGCCATCTCGGCCTTTCTAGTCTGTGCTGAACGCTTAATCTCACCTAGTCCCACTGGCCCGCAATCAGCCCATAACCCTCCATTCCTTTCCTCTCCATATACCTATCCAATTTTACTTTAAATGACAATACCGAACCTGCTTCTACCACTTCTACTGGAAGCTCGTTCCACACAGCTACCACTCAGAGTAAAGAAATTCCCCCTCGTGTTACCCTTAAACTTTTGCCCCCTAACTCTCAACTCATGTCCTCTTGTTTGAATCTCCCCTACTCTCAACAGAAAAAAGCCTATCCACGTCAAATCTATCTATCCCCCTCATAATTTTAAATACCTCTATCAAGTCCCCCTCAACCTTCTACGCTCCAAAGAATAAAGACCTAACTTGTTCAACCTTTCCCTGTAACTTAGGTGCTGAAACCCAGATAACATTCTAGTAAATCTTCTCTGTACTCTCTCTATTTCGTTGACATCTTTCCTATATTTCGGTGACCAGAACTGCACACAATACTCCACATGCGGCCTGACCAATGCCTTGTACAACTTTAACATTACATCCCAACTCCTATCCTAAATGCTTTGATTTATAAATGCCAGCATACCAAAAGCTTTCTTCACCACCCTATCCACATGAGATTCCACCTTCAGGGAACTATGCACCATTATTTCTAGATCACTGTGTTCTACTACAGTCTTCGATGCACTACCATTTACGGTGTATGTCATATTTGGATTATTCCTTCCAAAATGTAGCACCTCATTGTTATCAGCATTAAACACCATCTGCCATCTTTCAACCCACTTTTCTAACTGGCCTAAATCTCTCTGCAAGCTTTGAAAACCTACTTCATTATCCACAGCGCCACCTATCTTAGTATCATCTGCATACTTACTATTCCAATTTACCACCCCATCATCCAGATCATTAATGTATATGACAAACAACATCGGACCCAGTACAGATCCCTGAGGCACACTACTAGTCACCGGCCTCCAACCTGACAAACAGTTATCCACCACTTCTCTCTGGCATCTCCCATCCAGCCACTGTTGAATCCATTTTACTACTTCAATATTAACAACTAAAGATTGAACCTTCCTAACTAACCTTCCGTGTGGAACCTTGTCAAAGGACGTACTGAAGTCTATATAGAAACCATCCGCTGCTTTACCCTCGTCAACTTTCCTTGTAACCTCTTCAAAAAATTCAATAAAATTTGTCAAACATGACCTTCCACGCACGAATTCATGCTGACTGTTTCTAATCAGGCACTGTCTATCCAGATAATTATATATACCATCTCTAATAATACTTTCAATTAATTTACCCACCACTGATGTCAAACTGACAGGCCTATAATTGCTAGATTGACGCTGAGATTTTTTTTAAACAATGGAACTACATGAGCAATACGCCAATCCTTAGGTTATGTCGGCTCAACACATTGCTGTCCACTCTGATTCCCTAAGGGACCAATTTTATCCCTCACTATCCTTTTGGTATTCATACAACTGTAGAAACAGTTCGTATTTATTTTCACCTTACTTGCAAAAGCAACCTCGTATCTTCTTTTAGCTTTTCTAATTTCTTTCTTAAGATTCTTCTTGCATTCTTTATATTCCTCGAGCACCTCATTTACTCCTTGCTGCCTATATTTATTGTAGATATCTCTTCTTCCTAACCAAGTTTCCAATATCTCTTGAAATGCATGGCTCTCTCAAACTTTGGAAGCTTCCTTGCAACCTAACAGGAACATAAAGATTCTGTACCCTCAAAATTTTACCTTTAAATGACCTCCATTTCTCTATTACATCCTTCCCATAAAACAAATTGTTCAAATTCACTCCTCCTAAATTTTTCGCCTCTTCTCAAAGTTAGCCTTTCTCCAATCAAAATCTTCAAACCTGGATCCAGTCCTATCCTTCTCCATAATTATATTGAAACTAATTGCAATGTGATCACTGGACCTGAAGTGCTCCCCAACACATACCCTCGTCACCTGACCTATTTCATTTCCTAACAGAAGATCAAACACTGCCCCTTCTCTAGTCGGTACCTCTATGCATTGCTGCAAAAAACTATCCTGCACACATTTTACAAACTCCAAACCATCCATCCCTTTTACAGTATGAGTTTCCCAGTCTACCTATGGAAAATTAAAATCTCCCACAATCACAACCCTGTGCTTACTACAGATATCTGCTATCTCCTTGCAAACCGGCTCCTCCAATTCTCGCTCCCCATTAGGTGGTCTATAATACACCTCTATAAGTGTTACTACAACTTTCGCATTCCTCAATTCCACACAAATAGGCTCGCTAGACGAGGCCTATGATCTATCCTGCCAGAGCACCGCTGTAATATTTTCTCTGACAAGCAACACAACACATCCTCCTCTTGCCCCTCCGATTCTATCGCACCAGAAGCAACGAAATCCAGGAATATTTAGATGCCAATCACATACCTCCTGCAACCATGTTTCACTAATAGCTACAACCTCATATTTCCAAGTATCAGTCCATGCTCTAAGCTCATCCACATTTCTTACAATGCTCCTAGAATTAAAATAAATGCATTTAAGAAAATTTCAACCTCTTACTCTCTGCTTTATCTCTAACAGTACAAAGAAATTTACTGTCTTCTTTTTCTTCCTTCTCCCATACATCTGTTCCTACACTCTGGTTCCCCAAACCACTCATATCTAGTTTAAATCCACTGGAGCCTATCTAGCAAACATACCTGCAAGAATATTTGTCCCCTCCAGTTCAGTTGTAAACCGTCCCGCCGAAACAGTTCTCGCTTTCCCTGGAAAACTGCCCCTCCTGACCTCATAGTTATCTATAAATCCGAAGCCCTCCCTCTTGCACCATGTCTTCAGCCATGTGCTGATCTGCACTATCTTACAATTTCTAAACCCACCTGCACGTGGCACTGGTAGCAATCCTGAAGGTCCTTTCCTTTAACTTGGCACCAAGCTCCCTAAACTCAACTTTCAGAATCTCGTCACTCTTCCTACCCACGTCATTGGTTCCCTACATGGACCACGACATCCGGCTGCTCGGCCTCCCTCTTGATAATACTGAGAACTCGATCCGAGATATCGCGGACCCTGGAACCAGGGAGGCAACAGACCATCCGGGATTCTCGATCTCTTCCACAGAACCTCCTACCTGTCCCCCTAATTATCGAATCCCCTATCACTACTGCTCTCCTCTTTTCCCTCCTTCCCTTCTGAACTGAGGGTCCAGTCTCGGTACCAGAGATGCAACCACTGCAACTTGTCCGATAGATGGTCCCCAACAACAGTATCCAAAACGGTATACTTATTGCTGATGGGGACGGCCACAGGGGTGCTCTGCTCTTCCTGTCTATTCCCCTTCCCTCTCTTGATCAACTGGACAAGAGTGCGGTGCAGAGAACTGGGAAGTAAAACCTAAACTGATTTTTTTTAAATGTTCAAATGAAAGCTATCTTACCTCCAAAAAGTCCTGTATATTGTACATAATGAAACACAATGTCCTGAATGAAATTAAAACCACACAGTAAGTTAAGACAATTTTTAAATGAAATCCACCGGCAAACACTGTAATGACTGCATTTCATATCTTTCTACCTGATATATTTGACCCTGAAATAGTATCCACCAATGTCTACTACAAACCTACAGACTCCCACAGCTACCTAGACTATTCCTCCTCCCACCCTGTCTCCTGCAAAAATGCTATCCCTTTCTGTCAATTCCTCCGCCTCCGCTGCATCTGCTCTCAGGATGAGGCCTTTCATCCCAGGAGAAAGGAGATGTCTTCCTTTATTAAAGAAAGGGGCTTCCCTTCGTCCACTATGCTCTCCATCGCGTCTCCCCTATTTCACGCACCTCTGCCCTCACCCCATCCCCTTGCAGGCCCACCAAGGATAGAGTCCCCCTGGTCCTCACCTATCACCCTACCAGCCTACAGATTCAACATCTAATCCTCCATAACTTCCGCCACACCCTACAAGATTCCACCACCAGACACATCATCCCCTCCCCCCCCCCACCCCCCCACCCTCGGCTTTCCGCAGTGATCGCTCCCTATGCGACTCCCTTGTCCAGTCAATACCCCATCCCTCCCCACTGACCTCCCTCCGGGCACTCATCCCTGCAAATGGAAGAAGTGCTATACCATCCCCCACACTTCTTCCCTCACCACCATCCCAGGCCCCAGACTGTCCTTTCAGGTGAGGCACCACTTCAACTGCGAGGCTACTGGGGTGATATACTGTATCCGGTGCTCCCGATGTGGCCATTTATACATTGGGGAGACCCGCCGCAGAATGGGAGACTCGGTCCTCCAGCAGTGGCGGTATCTCCCTGTGGCCACACACTTCAATTCCACAGACCACTCCCACTCCGACATGTCTGTCCATGGCCTCCTCTACCGTCAAGATGAGGCCACACGCAGGTCGATGGAGCTATACCTTATCTCCCGCCTAGGTAGCCTCCTACCTGCCGGCATGAACATTCAACTCACAGACCTCCGTTGCTACCCCTTATCCCATCACTATCTATAATTTTAGTCTGGTTCTCTTTCTCTCTCTTTTCCCCCCGCACTTTAATCTCTCCCCAGCCCTGCATTTCTTTCTCTTTTATTTCGCATAATTCTCCACCTTCCCCCTAGACCATTTCACTCCAGCCTATCACTTCCCAGCTCTCTACTTTATCCCTCCCCCCACTTCTTATCCCCCCTCGACCATCCCATGTTACTTCACTCCTGATGAAGGGTTTCGGCCCAAAACATCGTCACTACCTCCTCCCATAGATGCTGTCTGGCCTGCTGAGTTCTGCCAGCATTTTGTGTTTTTATTTCATCCAACTTTTGTACGCGTTGAGAAGGGGTGGTCGTTTCTTCGGCAGTTTGAACGGGGCACGACTGCGCAAGTGCAGGAAAGTCCGACGGTGAGGCCGCGGGAGAGTTTAAGAAGCGAGCAGATTAACAGAGCGGGCGACGGAGCAGAGGGAGACCGAGTAGGAAGATTTCGGCGAGGAGAGGCTGAGGACAAGCTTGCTCCCTGTGAGGCAAGGCCGGGTAAGTTACTTTAATAACTCTAATTAACAGGAGTAGGTAATGGAGGCAGTTGAGTGCTCCGTTTGCAGTATGTGGGAAGTCACGGTTGTCCCTGATGACTACACATGCAAAAGGTGCATCCAGCTGCAGCTCCTGACGAACCGGGTTAGGGAACTGGAGCTGGAGCTGGATGAACTTCGGATCGTTCGGGAGGCAGAGGCAGAAATAGACAGGAGTTTCAGGGAGATGGTCACCCCTAGGAATCAGGAGACAGGGAGTTGGGTGACTGTCAGGAGAGGGAAGGGGTATAGACAGGAAGAGCAGAGCATCCCTGCGGCCGTTCCCATCAACAATAAGTATACCGTTTTTGACCCTGTTGGTGGGGACGACCTACCAGAGACAAGTTGCAGTGGTTGCGTCTCTGGCACCTAGACTGGACCCTCAGCTCAGAAGGGAAGGAGGGAAAAGAGGAGAGCAGTAGTGATAGGGGATACAATAGTTAGGGGAACAGATAGGAGGTTCTGCGGGAGAAATCGAGAATCCTGGATGGTCTGTTGCCTCCCTGGTGCCAGGGTCCGTGATATCTCGGATTGAGTCCTTGGTATTCTCAGGACGGAGGGTGAGCAGCCAGATGTCGTGGTCCATGCAGGGACCAATGACGTAGATAGGAAGAAGGAGAAGGTCCTGCAAAAAGAGTTTAGGGAGTTAGGTGCAAAGTTGAAAGACAGGACCTCCAGGGTTGCTACCCGTGCCACGTGCTAGTGAGGCTAGAAGTAGGAAGATAATGCAGCTAAATACGTGGCTAAGGAGTTGGTGCGGGAGGGAGGGCTTCATGCTTCTGGACAATTGGGCCTTGTTCCAGGGAAGGTGGGACCTATTCCGACAGGATGGGTTGCACTTGAACTGGTGGGAGACTAACATCCTTGCGGGAAGGTTTGCTAGTGCTGCTACGGGGGGTTTAAACTAGATTTGCAGGGGGAGGGGAACCAGAGTGTTAGAGCAGATAGTGAGGTGAAGGAGGATAAAGGTGATGCGAGAGCTGCGAGTATAGTGCATGGAGTAAAGCCAGATCTAACATAGAAAGAGGCTTTGAGGAAACAGCAGCAGAATAAAGGGTAAGGGAGAAGGGCTAAAGTGTGTGTACTTCAATGCAAAAGCATCAGGAACAAAGGTGATGAACTGAGAGTTTGGATACATACATAGAATTATGATGTAGTGGCCATTACGGAGACTTGGCTGGTACCAGGGTAGGAATGGATTCTCAATGTTCCTGGATTTCAGCGTTTTAAAAGGGTTAGAAAGTGGGGGGGGGGGGGGCAGATAGGAGCGGGGGTGGCATTACTGGTCAGGGATACTTTTACAGCTACAGAAAGGGTGGGTAATGTAGCAGGATCGTCTTCTGAGTCAGGATGGGTGGAAGTCAGGAACAGGAAGGGAGCAGTTATTCTACTAGGGTATTCTATAGCCCCCCTGGTAGCAGCAGAGATACCGAGGAAAGGTTTTGATTTTGGAAAGGTTGTTATCATGGGTGACTTTAACTTCCCTATTATTGATTGGCACCTGATTAGTTCCAATGGTTTGGATGGGACAGAGTTTGTTAAGTGTGTCCAGGATGGATTCCTGTCACAATATGTTGACAGGCCCACTGGGGGGAATGCTATACTAGATCTAGTATTAGGTAACGAACCGGGTGAGGTCACAGATCTGTCAGTGGGTGAGCATCTGAGGGACAGTGATCACCGCTCCCTCACCTTTAGCATTATCATGGAAAAGGATAGAATCAGAGAGGACAGGAACATTTTTAATTGGGGAAGGGCAAATTATGAGGCTATAAGGCTCGAACTTGCAGGTGTGAATTGGGATGATGTTTTTGCAGGGAAATGTACTATGGACATGTGGTCGATGTTTAAGTATCTCTTGCAGGATGTTAGGGATAAATTTGTCCCGGTGAGGAAGATAAAGAATGGTAGGGTGAAGGAACCATAGGTGACAAGTGAAGTGGAAAATCTAGTCAGGTGGAAGAAGGCAGCATACATGAGGTTTAGGAAGCAAGGCACAGATGGGTCTATTGAGGAATATAGGGTAGCAAGAAAGGAGCTTAAGAAGGGGCTGAGGAGAGCAAGAAGGAGTCATAAGAAGGCATTGGTGAGTAGGGTAAAGGAAAACCCTAAGGTATTCTTAAATTTTGTGAAGAACAAAAGGTTGACAGGAAGCATTGGAAAAGGTACAGAGGAGATTTACCAGGAGGCTGCCTGGTTTAGAGTGTATGGATTATGATCAGAGATTAAGGGAGCTATGGGTTTAACTCTGGAGAGAAGGAGGATGAGAGGAGACATGATCGAGGTGTACAAGATATTAAGAGGAATAGATAGTGGATAGCCAGCTCCTCTTCCCCAAGGCACCACTGCTCAGTACACGAGGACATGGCTTTAAGGTAAGGGGAGGGAAGTTCAAGCGTGATATTAGAGGAAGGTTTTTTACTCAGAGAGTCGTTGCGTCGTGGAATGAACTGCCTGAGTCAGTGGTGGAGGCAGATACACAGGCGGAATTTAAGAGACTACTAGACAGATATATGGAGGAATTTAAAGTGGAGGGGTTAAGGGTCGGCACAACATTGTGGGCCGAAAGGCCCGTACTGTGCTGTATTGTTGTATGTTCGGGCGGTGGTGAGAAAGGGGCTGATCCCGGGATTGTGGAGATCGGGGGCCTTTTGCAGTGGGAAAGGACCGGAACCGAGTTCTGCCAGATGGCTGAAGGCTCCGAGCTCTCCGGTCCCGCAGCCCGGTTTTAGTTTTGCACCCGAGCCCGGGCTGTGGGATCAGTTAGTTGTCGTTCCCAAGCTGGGAGAGTGTTTGGAGTGAAGGGGATCTGTCTGTGTGTGGGCAGAGGTTATGGGTGGACTGTGGGTATGGGGTGAGTGGAGGGAAGGGTGTGTGACCGTAGTCGGGGGCGGAGGGGAGGGGGTTTGCTGCTGTGAGAAAGTGGGATGATTGGACGTTCCATGACCCGAGTCAAATAAAGTTGGAAACAGGAGGATTTCGCCCGTTGTATCGGATCTTTTCAGTGAGCAACAATTCTCTTTTCATATGAATTACTGTATAATCTTGCTGTTAAAATTGTGTTTGTTACAAAGCCCAAGAGTCTGGGAAGAGCTGTCACCGTCATGGGCTCTTAGTGAAGATTGGGATGGCGGTGGGGAGTCAGTGACCTCTGTAGTTGAGAATGTCAGGGGTTAGTACATCCTCCTGTGAGATATAAATGTCCTTACAGTGGATTCGGATCTGGTGGCATATCTGGAGTTTGCAAAGGAGAAAGGAATAGGGAAAGGACTGAGGAAAGAGAGATTTAACCAGCAAATCGTCGTGCGGGGTGGAGGGGTACGGGAGCTGCCTGAGAGATCGTTTTAATTGTTTTTTATATAATCTCACAGATGGTGACTGACGGGGAGGCTTGGTGAGGGAGGATACCGGGAGGTGAGCAGGTCAGACATGGTATCAGGAGAGTGACAGTGATGTGATTTCCTGTGTCACGGGTATAGACAGTCATCTTCAGTGAGGAGTTTGTGTGGAGATGCAGCTTCCGTGGAGATGGAGGAAAGAGGACACACCAACAGGTGGAACCAGCTGTGGGAAGACATGGTTTGTCAGGCCTGACGACGAGCTGAATGTACCAGAACCTTCAGACTGAATCAGAAAACCATTCTGAGGGTATTTGAAATGTCAGAAGCAGGGGGGATGTAATCACATGTGCAGAGGGCCGGGGCGGTGTCTCCATCAGACCCTCAGTGAGATGGTTCAAGTTACAATGTGCAGAGATGAAAGCACAGTGTTTGGGGCCGGATTTAATCACAGATTCTGACCCAGTGAGAGGGTTAGTTTTCCTGTAAGGAGGCAACATCAATGGAAGAAGACACAGGAACTTCATCATTTGCCAGTTGTTTAGCAGAAGTGACCAATCTGTATGTTACCTGACAGAATCAGATATTCACAGTGGTGTCAGAGGGGTTCCGTCTGGTTTATTTCAGGTTGGAGATGGGTGTGGAGTTTTGAAATCAATGCCTTGTGGCACCACCATCGTTAATTTAGCATGTCCGGAGTGGTGGGTCACACAGCACGGGAACAGGCCTTTGGCCGGCCACACCTGTTCTGACCATCCACTCATGGTCTACACTGGTCCCATTTATCAGCACTTGGTTCATAGTCCACTGCTCCTCGGCTGTTTCAATGCTCACCCACTTCGTAAATGTGAAGAGACCTGCCTCCACCAACTCCTCGGGCAGTGTGTTCCCGATTTCAACTACCCTCTCCGTGAAAAGTCTCTTCCTCGGATCCCTCTAAACCTCTTTGTCCTCTGCTTGTGTCTATGCCGTCTGATCGGTGACACCTCTGTCCCAGGAATCTGGCCATTATGGGCATCAGAGGCCTTTGATATGGTTCAGCATGGTAAGTTGCTGTGGAAAGTCAGGTCACATGGGATCCAGGGGAGCTGGCTAACTGGATGGCTTGATGGTAGGAAGCAGAGAGTGATGGTGGGAGGCTGTTTATTGAACTCGAGGCCCGTGCCTAGTGGTGTTCCACAGGGTTACACCCATTGCTCTCGTTATTTATTAATATTTAATTATATTTGCACAGTTTGTTGAGTTCCATGCCCTACTTCATCTTTCATTGATCCTGTTACTCTTCTATAGATTTGCTAAGTGTTCCTGTAGGAAAAAGAATCTCAGGGTAATATGTGGGGACATGCATGTACACTGATAATAAAATTTACTTTGATCTTGTCATCTGGATCAATAGTTTGGTTGAGAATGTACTGGGTATGGATAGTAGCTTTCCAGCAAATAATGTCAAACAATTACTTTTTCAGAAAGATATTAAGTATAAACACACCTCTCTGTTTCACTCTCCACACTCTATCACCCCCGTTCCTTACTGCCATCCCTCTCTGCCCCGTCCTCCCTCTCACCCCCAATTTGGGCGTAAGTGAATTATTTTAGGGGAATCGGAAGGGGAATTCTTCACTCAGAGGTTGGTGGGAGTGTGGAATGAGCTGCCGGCGGAAGTAATGGATGTGGGTTCGATTTAGACACTGAAGAGAAATTTGGGTGATAGCATGGATGGGAGGTGTATGGAGGCTATGGTGCAGGTAGTTGGAACTAGGCAGTAAAAACAAAAACAAGTTGCCATTGACGAGAAGGGCCGAAGGACCTCTTTCAGTGCTGCTGGGCTCTGTGACTCTAATGATATTCTAATTTGTAATTTCCACAGTCAGTGCTTTGCTGCTAATGACTTAATGCAGAAATTTACCCAAACAAGAATTGAAAGACCCTTAGCTGGCTACAGAAAGCATTTACAAGCCGTGATACTTGCCAAAGGGGGTGTTACTAAGTACTGACCATGCAGGGTGCCCAAACTTCTGCTTTGGGCCCTTTTCCTTTTTATTTATTTTGAATCTGTAAAAGATGGAAATAAAAAGGTAATCTTGCTTAAACTATTAAAGAAATGTGTCATCTTTAACTTTATGCCTTTTGGAAATCAGGTTATCTTTTACTTGCTTCGCTATTCAGAGTAACACAAATTTTGAATAGGAGTGCCAAAACTTTTGCATGTCACTGTGTATATCCTGTGCCTTCCGAATCACTTCCAGAAATTCCAGCCATTGCTGCTCTGTTTTCATCCCTGCCCATGTTCTTCTCAAATCAATTTTGAACAATTTTCCTCTAGTGCCTCTCTAAATCTGTTTATTCCACATCTGACTTTAGCTTCTCCTTCTCTAAAGTCAGGGTGAATTTGATCATACTACGATCATTTGCCCCTAAGGGTTCCTTGAACATAAGTGACCTAATTAATTCCGGTTCATTACAACAGCCAATCCAGAATAGCTGATCACCAATTGGGCTCAACCGCGAGCTGCTCTAAAAAAGCATCTTGTAGGCATTCTAGGAATTCCTCCTCTTGCGACCAACATCATCCTAATTTTCCTAATCACCTGCATGACAATCCCCCATGACTATTGTAACATTGCCCTTTTGGCACGTATTTTCTATCTCCCATTATAATTTGTGGACCACATACTTACTACAGTTTCGAGGTCTCTATACAATTGCCATCAGGGATTGTTTATTTACATTTGTTTTCCTTAATTCTACCCACAGAATCTACACCTTCCAACCCATGCCACCTCTTTCTAATGATTTAGTTTAATATTTTACCAACAGAGCCACACAACCCCACTACAGCTTGTTCTTTCAAGAAACGTAAGTATCTGGCAAACTAGAGGACCTGCAGATTCTAGCAATCTACAGAACTACACACGAAGTGCTGGAGGAGCTCAGCACGTCAGGCAGCATCTATGGATAGGAATCAACATTTCAGGCCAAGACCCTTCATCGGGACCCTTGACACCCACGTATCCGGAATATCAACAAGCAAAGAAAATAGATTTCTTTGACAGATTTTAATTCAAGGCTTAAAAATGTTGCCAAACAGAGCTTAACATTTAACAAATACAACACAGGCAATAAACACTTTCATCAATACCGACATCGACTTTTTTAATAAAAATATCTTGGTCCCATTTCAATCAGTAAAATTTACAAAAATAAAAAGGAACTGAACTGACAACTTTAGAAACGACTATTTACTCTCAAACCCACTTGTATTAACACTCCCTTGGACAGAAGGGGGAAGAGAAATAACAAATGGAAAAAAAATCGCACAACAGTCAGATAAAACTTCTAAGTATTTATTTTCATCAAAAATGACCAGGATTCAGCACTCCATGTGTGTATATGCAATCGTGATAAGAAATACAGACCAGAAACCCTAAATGAGAGTCCAACTCAGAAAAATGAATCATCACTATGGAAGAAAACATTAACCAGTGGAATGAGTATGACCCTCCATGGGAGACATCCCAACGATCTGAGCAGACGAGAAGGCGACAGGGAAGCATCGCGCACCTGACAGAGAGTTGGAGACCTCTTCCCAGAAACAGAGGGGTTCCTTACAGAAATACAGGACAAGGTGGTAAACAAGAAGAAAAAATCAAAAATACATGAAATACAAACTAACAAGGCAGTAATTGCAGAAAATGCCAAGAGAAACCAGACACAATCCAACACATTCCAGGACCCTGCAGCAGTTTAACTCAATCTGATTACTTACACAGGTACAATCAAGTGGCAAACATCATTCACCAGAATCTTGCTTTAGAACACAAACTCATGAATTCCCGCCACCACTTCATAAAGGCACCATAAATTCAAGCCGGATCCAGTTTCAGAGTCAAAATCATACAATTTATATGATAATCAATGCATTATTTCAGATAGGATAATCCATGTTGTTGTTCACCCTCAGCCCAGAGATTAGAGGGGTGAAGAACATCGCAGACAGAACTGCAGTCAGCTCGACTTCTTCAGTCTGCAGGAAATTCAAGGGAAACCTCTTCACCCACAGAGTGGTGACTGTTTGGAGCCCATCACCACAGGGAGAGCGAGAGGGGAACAACAGGGGAGGATTTAAAAGGACTGTCGTGGAACTGAATCACTGGCAGGGTCCAGCCGGCCTGAGTTCACTCTCTACCATATACTGGGTGTGTTATAAATTCACTAAGTACTGGAGGCAGTGTTCAAAATAGAACTGATTTATTTGTCTCAGATCCAGAATATTAAACTCCAGTCCCATTAAAGGTGAATGTGCAGCAGAAGAAACTCCTCCCTTGCCCAGTGACCAGGGTGCAGAACTGGGTGTGGTGAGCAGCAGCAATAATTGCAGAGTTCAGCACCGACAGTCACTCTGTAAATAGCATTCAGCAACGGTGACGGACAAATATCCAGCATGCAGCTTATTGAAACTTTCTCCCCAGTGTGAACCGGGTAGTGTGTCACAAGGTTAGATTACCGAGTGAATCGCTTCTCACATTCACAGCAGGTGAACGGCCTTTCCCCAGTGTGAACTCAATGATGCACATTTGGTGGAGATGGCTGAGAGACTCTCTTCCCAATGACTGTCCAGGTGATCAGCCTCTCCCCAGTGTGAACTCGCTGGTGTCTCTGTAGATGAGATGACCTAGTGAATCCCTTTCCACATTCTGCGCAGTTGAACGGCCGCTCCCCGGTGTGAACTGACTGGTGTGCTAGTAGTTCGGATGACTGATTGAATCCCTTCCCACAGTCTGAGCAGGTGAACGGCCGCTCCCCGGTGTGAACTGACTGGTGTCTCAGTAGATTAAATGACCGAGTGAATCCCTTCCCACAGTCTGAGCAGGTGAACGGCTTCTCCCCAGAGTGAGATCGCTGGTGTCTCTGAAGGTCAGACGATTGAGTGAATCCCTTTCCACAGACTGAACAGGTGAACGGTCTCTCCCCAGTGTGAAATCGCTGGTGTATCTGTAGATGAGATGAGCGAGCAAAACCCCTCCCACATTCACAACAGGTGAATGGTCTCTCCCCAGTGTGAACTCGCTGATGTGTCAGTAGTTCGGATGACCGAGTGAATCCCTTCCCACAGTCTGAGCAGGTGAATTGCCTCTCCCTGGTGTGAACTCGCTGGTGACTCTGTAGGTGGGATGACTGAGTGAATCCTTTCCCACAGTCTGAGCAGGTGAACGGCTTCTCCTCATTGTGATCTCGCTGGTGTGCCAGTAGTTCAGATGACCGAGTGAATCCCTTCCCATATTCTGCGCAGGTGAACGGCTTCTCCCTGGTGTGAACTCGCTGGTGTCTCAGTAGACTAAATGACCGAGTGAATCCCTTCCCACAGTCTGAGCAGGTGAATTGCCTCTCCCTGGTGTGAACTCGCTGGTGACTCTGTAGGTGGGATGACTGAGTGAATCCTTTCCCACAGTCTGAGCAGGTGAACGGCTTCTCCTCATTGTGATCTCGCTGGTGTGCCAGTAGTTCATATGACCGAGTGAATCCCTTCCCATATTCTGCGCAGGTGAACGGCTTCTCCCTGGTGTGAACTCGCTGGTGTCTCAGTAGACTAAATGACCGAGTGAATCCCTTCCCACAGACTAAGCAGGTGAACGGTCTCTCCCCAGTGTGAAATCGCAGATGTACTTGTAGATTAGATGACCAAGTGACTCCCTTCCTACAGTCTGGGCAGGTGAACGGCTTCTCCCCAGAGTGAAATGGCTGGTATCTATGAAAGTCGGACGATTGAGTGAATCCCTTCCCACAGTCCGAGCAGGTGAATGGCCTCTCCCCAGTGTGAACTGACTGGTGTCTCTGTAGGTGGGATGACTGAGTGAATCCCTTCCCACAGTCCGAGCAGCTGTACGGCCTCTCCCCAGTGTGAACTCGCTGGTGAGCCATTAGGTCAGATGACCGAGTGAATCCTTCTCCACAAATTCAGCGGATGACCAGCCTCTGTCCAGTGTGAACTGACTGGTGTGTCCACGGATGGAATGATCAACTGAAACCCTTCTCAGACACAGAACAGGTGGATGGCCTTGTCAAAGTGTGAACTTGCTGATGTACCTTCAGTTGAGATGACCATGTGAAGCCATTCCCACAATCTGAGCAGGAAGGATGATCGAGTGAATCCCTTGCTCCACTTCTTAAATATCTGGACAGAGACAGCAAAACTGGTGTGTTGTGTTCGAGATTCCTGTAGATGAATTCCTTGTTATTTTTTACCTGTAAAAAGTTTTACAAAATTCATCAATGGGTGTAAGACAACATTTCAGATGAGATCACTTGAGTTGCCAAGGTGTGATCTGGCATCACACTGTTACAGTGAAGTTCAAACAAAGTTGGAGAGAGAAATCATCTTCTAACTGGGCACAGTGCTGGTATCTGGAATGACCATTAAACTCTCTGATGCTCTTCCTGTCTCTATAAGAATGGGGAATTTCTGCCATCTCCAATCTGTGACCTGGCTCAGTTTGACTCTCTCCATTGGTATTATTCCCTGTTCCCACTCAGCTGTATGGGTTCCTGGCCCCACAGTAACTGAAACACTCTTACACAAATAGCCTTTGTTAACGTGCAGCTGGGATTTTCTTTTATGTACCGTTAATTTAAAGTGCCACAGTTTTAATGCCATGTAAATATCTCCTCTTCACATGTATGGTTGGTCTGCACAACTGTTAAAAGGAATTAGAGTGAATATTAGTATTATATAAGGTTCTTGTCACAGTCATGGTAAAGAACAACACTGAAACAGACCCTTTGGCCCATCTAGCTGATGCTGATCTATTTAAACTTTCAACTCCCATACCCCTACCATCCAGGTACATATACAAACCTCCAACATGTTGCAATTGAGCTCACCTGCACCACTTGTGCTGGCTGCTCATTCCACACCCTAATGACTGTCTGTGTGAAGACGTTTCACCTCATGTTCGCCTTAACGTTTCACCTTTCACCCTTAATCCATGACCTCTGGTTGTAATCCCACCCCATCTCAGTGGAAAAAGCCAGCTTGCATTTATGCCACCTATAACCCTCAAAATTGTGGTATACCTCCATCAAATCACCCCTCAATCTTCTACATTCCAAGGAATAAAGCCCCAGACCTGTTCAATCTTTCCTTATAACCCAAGTCCTCCAGACCTGGCAACATCCTTGTGAATTTTCTCTGAATTCTTTCAACCTCTTTCACGTCTTTCCTGTAGACTGGTGACCAAACCTGCACACAACACCCCAAATTAGGCCTCACCGATGTCTTGTACAACTTCAACATGACATCCATCTCCTGTACTCAGTACTTTGGTTTATGAAGGGCAATGAGCCAAAACCTTTCTTTCCGTCCCTATCGAACTGTGACACCACTTTCAGTGAAATATAGACCTGTATTCCTAGATCCCTTTCTTCAACAACACTCCTCAGTGCCCGACCAGTCACTGTATAAGACCCACCCTGGTAAGTCCTACCAAAGTGCAACATCTCACACTTGTCTGCATTAACTTCCATTTTCCATTTCTCAACCCATTTCTCCAGCTGGTTCACTTCGCACTGCAAGCCATGATAGTCTTCTCACATTCCACTACACTCCCAGTCTTTGTGCCATCCACAAGTTTGCTGATTCAGCTAACCATGTTATCATCCAGATGACCGAAATAGATGACAAACAACAACGGATCCATCACTAATCCCTCCGGCACACCACTAGTCACAGGCTTCCGGTCAGAGAGGCAACCATCTGCTTCCACACTCTGGCTTCTCCCAAAACCAGTGTCTCATCCAATTTACTATCTCATCGTGAATGCTGAGTGACTGAACCTTCTTGACCAACATCCCATATGAGACTTTGTCAAGTGCCTTGCTAAAGTCCATGTAGACAACATCCACTGCCTTGCCCTCAGTCACTTTCTTGATAATTTCCTCGAGAGACTCTATAAAATTAGTTAGACATGACCTACCATGCACAAAGCCATGCTGTCTATCCTTAATCAGTCCTCATCTATCCAAATACTTTTACAGGTAGTCTCCGAGTTACGAACTTCCGACTTACGGACAACTCATACTTATGAACCGAGGAAGGAGAACGCCATCTGCCATTTTAAGTCAGATCGCGACACCGTCCACCATTTTAAGTCATTGCCGTTGACACAGTGTTGAGTGTTTAACTTTGTATTTGGCTTAAATTTTTCTTAGTAAGATTCACCCTGACCCTACCCCCCGTTCCAAGCGGCCGGTGGCTCAGTGAGATCAGCGCCGGGCTCGAGATTCGAAAACGGAGGTTGCTGAGTTCGATCCAGTGACGGACTGCTGCCATGCTGGGTTGATGTCGATCCAGGGACTCCCGTGCCGTGTTGATGTCGAGCTCGCAACTCGACCTCTTAAAAACACACTGCCACCTCCAGGTAAATTCCCCATGCGGAATATCGTGGAGGATCAAATACCCAAACCCAGCACAGCCCCCACTTGTCCCATTTAGCCTCTCTCAGCACGGTGGTCCTTAGGACCCAGTGGACCTCGGGTCCGCCACCAGCAGTGTTTCAGTTCCATTGACGGGAAGCGGTCGCAATTGAAAATAAAGTGGAAATAATACAGCGTTTGGAAAGAGATGAAATGCCATCGGTCATTGGAAAAGCGTTAGGCTACGGTCAGTCAACGATCAGAACAATTTTACAGGATAACGGATAAAGTGAGAATAATGGAGCATGTGAAAGGCCCTGCCCCGATGGAAGCTACAATTATTACTAAGCAACGCAGTCGTTTAATTATTGGAATACATACGTTTCCTAAGTGTTTTATATGCATACAGGTAAATTATATACTATATACTAAGACAAACGTTTGACTAACTGACGCTAAATACCCGAGACATCTTCAGTGAGCGGTGTCTCAGAAAGGCAGCGCCCATTATGAAGGACCTCCAGCACCCAGGGCATGCCCTTTTCTCACTGTTACCATCAGGGAGGAGGTATGGAAGCCTGAAGGCACACACTCAGTGATTCAGAAACAAGTTCTTCCGCTCTGCCATCTGATTCCTACATGGACACTGAACCCCTGGGCACTATCTCACTTCTTTAATATATCTTGTTTCTGTTTTTTGCAAGACTTTTAATCTATTCAATATCTGTATACTGTATAAAGAATAATAAATAACACGCATTTATTTATTTATTTATTATTACGATCATTATTTCATTATTTTTCATCTATATTTCTTCAAGTTTCGTAGCAAGAAGGCTGCGAGTGGAACAGCTGAGGGTGTTTTGGAGAGAAGGAATTTTACTACTCGTGGTAAAGACAGGGAAGACTGCGCAGACCTGTGACGCCAGCCAGTAGAGCAGGAAATGTTTAACAAGAAGACCGCCATATCCAGTGGGCAGCGGAGTGATAGGGCTTTGGCTCAAACGGGTGTAGGCGGTAACAGGACTAGGTAGGTTTAACTGTGTTAATTGTGCAAAGGAGATACGGAGACAAATTCTGGAAAAGTGTAATAATAAGAGAGTTGTCGTGATGGGAGATTTTAATTTCCCAAATATTGATTGGCATATCTCTAGACCAAGGGGTTTAGATGGGGTGGAGTTTTAGGTGTGTTGAGGAAGGTTTCTTGACACAATATGTAGATAAGCCTACAAGAGCAGTGACTGTACTTGATTTGGTATTGGGAAATGAACGTGGTCAGGTGTCAGATCTCTCAGTGGGAGAGCATTTTGGAGATAGCAATCGTAATTCTATCTCCTTTACTATAGCATTGGAGAGAGATAGGAACAGACAAGTTAGAAAAGTGTTTAATTGGAGTAAGGGGAATTATGAGGCTATCAGACAGGGACTTAGCAGCTTACATGGGAATGATGTTCTCAGGGAAAGGTACGGAAGAAATGGGGCAAATGTTCAGGGGATATTTGTGTGGAGTTCTGCATAGGTACGTTCCAATGACACAGGAAAGTTATGGTAGGGTACAGGAACCGTGGTGTACAAAGGCTGTAGTAAATCTAGTCAAGAAGAAAAAAAAGCTTACGAAAGATTCAGAGAGCTAGGTAATGTTAGACATCTAGAAGATTATAAGGCGAACAGGAAGAGCTTATGACGGAAATTAGGAGAGCCAGATGGGGCCATGAGAAGGCCTTGGCGGACAGGATTAAGGAAAACACAAAGGCATTCTACAAGTATGTGAAAAGCAAGAGGATAAGACGTGAAAGAATAGGACCTATCAAGTGTAAGAGTGGGAAAGTGTGTATGGAACCAGAAAAATACAGCAGAGGTACTTAATGAATATTTTAATTCAGTATTCACTATGGAAATAAATACTTGGTGATTGTAGTGATGACTTGTAGTGGACTGAAAAGCTTGAGCACGTCGATATTAAGAAAGAGGATGTGCTGGAGCTTTTGGAAAGCATCAAGTTGGATAAGTAGGCTGGACCGATTGAGAGGTACTGTGGGAGGCGAGGGAGGAGATTGCTGAGCCTCTGGCGATGATCTTTGCATCATCAGTGGGTTTGGGAGAGGTTCCAGAGGATTGGAGGGTCGCGGATGTTATTCCCTTATTCAAGACAGGGAGTACAGATAGCCCAGGAAAATATAGACTAGTGAGTTTTACCTCCGTGGCTGGTAAGTTGATGGAGAAGATCCTGAGAGGCAGGATTTATGAACATTTGGAGAGGTATAGTATGATTAGGAATAGCCAACATTGCTTTGTCAAGCAACACACAAGCCTGGTGGAACGCAGCAGGCCAGGCAGCATCTATAGGGAGAAGCACTGTCGACGTTTCGGGCCGAGACCCTTCGTCAGGACTAACTGAAAGGAAAGATAGTAAGAGATTTGAAAGTAGGAGGAGGGGAAAATGTGAAATGATAGGAGAAGACCGGAGGGGCTGGGGTGAAGCTGAGAGCCAGAAAGGTGATTGGCAAAAGGGATACAGAGCTGGAGAAGGGAAAGGATATGGGACGGGAAGAAAGGTGGAGGGGAGCACCAGAGGGAGATGGAGAACAGGCAGAGTGATGGGCAGAAAGCGAGGAAAAAAAGGAGGGGGTAAAAAAAATATATCAGGGATGGGGTAAGAAGGGGTGGAGGGGCATTAACGGAAGTTAGAGAAGTCAATGTTCATGGCATCAGGTTGGAGGCTACCCAGCCGGTATATAAGGTGTTGTTCCTTCAACCTGAGTGTGGATTCATCTTGACAGTAGAGGAGGCCATGGAAAGACATACCAGAATGGGAATGGGATGTGGAATTAAAATGTGTGGCCAGTGGGAGATCCTGCTTTCTCTGGCAGACCGAGGGTAGGTGCTCAACGAAATGGTCTCCCAGTCTGTGTCGGGTCTCACCAATATATAAAAGGCCACACCAGGAGCACCAGACACAGTATACCACACCAGCCGACTCACAGGTGAAGTATCGCCTCACCTGGAAGGACTGTCTGGGGCCCTGAACGGTGGTGAGGGAGGAAGTGTAAGGGCTGGTGTAGCACTTGTTCCGCTTGCAAGGATGTGCCAGGAGGGAGATCGGTGAGAAGGGATGGGGGACGACGACGAGTGGACAAGGGAGTCACGTAGGCAGCGATCACTGCAGAAAGCAGAAAGATGGGGGGGGGGAGGGAAAGATGTGATTGGTAGTGGGATCCCGTTGAAGGTGGCGGAAGTTACGAAGAATTATACGTTGGACCTGGAGGCTGGTAGGGTGGTAGGTGAGGATAAGGGGAACCCTATCAGAAAGAAAAATCAAATGCCCACCCCACCCCCCGCATAAAAAAGAACGGCATCCCGATCATCAACCCCCAAAACCCACCCCTCCCGCACAAACGTTAACAATGACATTGAACCACCCCCCCCCCCCCCCAAAAAGCAACCCTACCCGGCACAACTGCGGAGGAACCCGTGTCACCAGGGTAGAGGCGGCCGCATCAGGAGCAGCGGATACAATGGGCGACCGGGACGATTCACAGGTGAAGTGTCGCCTCACCTGGAAGGATGTTTGGACAATGGAGAGAGTTCGGCCATCCGGCCCTTTCACTGTAACACCCCGAACTCCACCTCAAATCCATCTGAACGAATCTGTGCGAACTTTAGTGAACAACAAATATAATTCGTCTCAGCGGTCAGCCATCTGAATGAATAACTGACTTTAAAGAGAAACTCAGTGATAATTTTGGAGACTGAAATAAGAAAGGCCCAGGCAAATAAAGAGTCAGTAGTTGCAGTGTTTTTTGACATTGAAAAAGCCTATGATATGATGTGGAAGGAAGGATTGTTAATTAAACTGTGCAAGATGAGGGTTGGTGGGAGAGTTTTTGATTGGATAAAAGATTTTATGTTTGGTAGGAAAATTCAAGTTCGGATTGGGTCAGAGTTATCAAATCAGTACATAGTGGGAAATGGCACACCTCAAGGTAGTGTGATTAGCCCGTTACTTTTTTTAAAAAAATGTTTTTATTAGTTTTTCAAAACATTTTACAAATTAAAAACCCCAAATCCCAATGAGGAACATTAAAACAGTGCAAAATTAAGCATACAATAACAATATGTTACAAAGGAAGAGAATTTAACAAAAAAGCACCTAAATTAAAGACAAGTAAGCTTAATATCCTCCCCAAGCCCCACAACACAAGAAAAAACAACAGCAACTCCAGACCAACCACAACACAATATAGCGAGTATACGTCAGGACAGCCAAACTCCCTGACTGTGAATACACTTAGCAACAGAGGATAATAATGCCTTCTACCAGAAAAAAAAAGGGAGCTGAAAGCAAGGGACCGAAAAGAAAAAAAAACCCTAGTCAGGAGGAAGGTTATGAAAGTACTCGATAAAAGGTCCCCAGACCTTATGGAACTTTAGATCCAAATTGAGAACTGAATAATAAATTTTTTCGCGGTCCAAGCAGGCCATGATGTCGTTAAGCCATTGAGCATGAGTGGGCGGGGCAACAGCTCTCCATCTAAGAAGGATCAAGCGTCTAGCCAGGAGAGAGGCAAAGGATAATATTCGGCATTTGGTCGGACCCAGACATAAATCTGTCTCGCCCCAAAAACCGAACAGAGCAATTAAGGGGTTTGGTTCTAGGTGCGGATTCAGAATACACGATAACGTAGTGAAGACATCTTTCCAGAACTTCTCCAAGCTAGGACAGAACCAGTTCCATGCCCTACTTCATCTTTCATTGATCCTGTTAATATTCTATAGATTTGCTAAGTGTTCCTGTAGGAAAAAGAATCTTAGCGTAATATGTGGTGACATGCATGTACACTGATAATAAAATTTACTTTGATCTTGTCGTCTGGATCAATAGTTTGGTTGAGAATGTACAGGGTATGGATAGTAGGTTTGCAGCAAGTAATGTCAAACAATTACTTTTTCAGAAAGATATTAAGAATAAACACACCCCTCTGTTCCCCTCTCCACACTCTATCACCCCCGGCCCTTACTGCCTTCCCTCTCTGCCCCGTCCTCCCTCTCACCCCCAATTTGGGCATAAGTGAATTATTTTCAGGGAATCGGAAGGGGAATTCTTCACGCAGAGCTTGGTGGGAGTGTGGAATGAGCTGCCAGCGGAAGTAATGGATGTGGGTTCGATTTAGACACTGAAGAGAAATTTGGGAGATAACATGGATGGGAGGTGTATGGAGGCTATGGTGCAGGTAGTTGGAACTAGGCAGTAAAAACAAAATCAAGTTGGCATTGACTAGAAGGGCCGAAGGGCCTCTTTCAGTGCTGCTGGGCTCTGTGACTCTAATAATATTGTAATTTGTAATTTCCACAGTCAGTGCTTTGCTTCTAATGACTTAACCCAGAAATTTACCCAAACAAGAATTGAAAGACTCTTAGCTGGCTACAGAAAGCATTTACAAGCTGTGATACTTGCCAAAGGGGGTGTTACTAAGTACTGACCATGCAGGGTGCCCAAACTTCTGCTTTGGGCCCTTTTCCTTTTTTGTTATTTTGAATCTGTAAAAGATGGAAATAAAAAGGTAATCTTGCTTAAACTATTAAAGAAATGTGTCATCTTTAACTTTATGCCTTTTGGAAATCAGGTTATCTTTTACTCGCTTAACTATTCAGAGTAACACAAATTTTGACTAGGAGCGCCCAAACTTTTTCATGTCACTGTGTATAATCTGTGCCTTCCGAATCACTTCCAGAAATTCCAGCCATTGCTGCTCTGTTTTCATTCCTGCCCATATTCTTCTCAAATCAATTTTGAACAATTTTCCTCTCATGCCTCTCTAATTCAGTTTATTCCACACCTGACTTTAGCTTCTGTTTCTCTAATGTCAGGGTGAATTTGATCATATTACGATCACTTGCCCCTAAGGGTTCTTTGAACATAAGTGACCTAACTAATTCCGGTTCATTACAACACTCAATCCAGAATAGCTGATCCCCAATTGGGCTCAACCACGAGCTGCTCTAAAAAAGCATCTTGTAGGCATTCTAGAAATTCCTCCACTTGAGACCAACACAATCCTAATTATCCTAATCACCTGCATGACAATCCCCCATGACTATTGTAACATTGCCCTTTTGGCACGCATTTTCTATCTCCCATTGTAATTTGTGGACCACATACTTACTACAGTTTCGAGGTCTCTATACAATTGCCATCAGGGATTGTTTATTTACATTTGCTGTTCCTTAATTCTACCCATAGAATTTACACCTTCCAACCCATGCCACCTCTTTCTAATGATTTTGTTTAATATTTTACCAACAGAGCAACATAACCCCACTACAGCTTGTTCTTTCAAGAAACGTAAGTATCTGGCAAACTAGAGGACCTGCAGATTCTAGCAATCTACAGAACTACACACGAAGTGCTGGAGGAGCTCAGCACGTCAGGCAGCACCTATGGATAGGAATCAACATTTCAGGCCAAGACCCTTCATCGGGACCCCTGACACCCACGTATCCGGAATATCAACAAGCAAAGAAAATAGATTTCTTTGACAGATTTTAGTTCAAGGCTTAAAAATGTTGCCAAACAGAGCTTAACATTTAACAAATACAACACAGGCAATAAACACTTTCATCAATACCGACATTGACTTTTTTAATAAAAATATCTTGGTCCCATTTCAATCAGTAAAATTTACAAAAATAAAAAGGAACTGAACTGACAACTTTAGAAACGACTATTTACTCTCAGACCCACTAGTATTAACACTCCCTTGGACAGAAGGGGGAAGAGAAATAACAAATGGAAAAGAAAAATCACACAACAGTCAGATAAAACTTCTAAGTACTTATTTTCATCAAAAATGACCAGGATTCAGCACTCCATGTGTGTATATGCAATCGTGATAAGAAATACAGACCAGAAACCCTAAATGAGAGTCCAACTCAGAAAAATGAATCATCACTATGGAAGAAAACATTAACCAGTGGAATGAGTATGACCCTCCATGGGAGACATCCCAACGATCTGTACAGACGAGATGCTGACAGAGAGTTGGAGACCTCTTCCCAGAAACAGAGGAGTTTCTTACAGAAATACAAGACAAGGTGGTTAACCAAAGGAAAAAAATCAAAAATACATGAAATACAAACGAACAAGGCAGATGGTGCAGAAAATGCCAAGAGAAACCAAACACAATCCAACACATTCCAGGATCCTGCAGCAGTTTAACTCAATCTGATTACTTACACAGGTACAATCAAGTGGCAAACATCATTCACCAGAATCTTGCTTTAGAACACAAACTCATGAATTCCCACCACCACTTCATAAAGGCACCATAAATTCAAGCCGGATCCAGTTTCAGAGTCAAAATCATACAATTTATATGATAATCAATGCATTATTTCAGATAGGATAATCCATGTTGTTGTTCACCCTCAGCCCAGAGATTAGAGGGGTGAAGAACATCGCAGACAGAACTGCAGTCAGCTCGACTTCTTCAGTCTGCAGGAAATTCAAGGGAAACCTCTTCACCCACAGAGTGGTGACTGTTTGGAGCCCATCACCACAGGGAGAGCGAGAGGGGAACAACAGGGGAGGATTTAAAAGGACTGTCGTGGAACTGAATCACTGGCAGGGTCCAGCCGGCCTGAGTTCACTCTCTACCATATACTGGGTGTGTTATAAATTCACTAAGTACTGGAGGCAGTGTTCAAAATAGAACTGATTTATTTGTCTCAGATCCAGAATATTAAACTCCAGTCCCATTAAAGGTGAATGTGCAGCAGAAGAAACTCCTCCCGTGCCCAGTGACCAGGGTGCAGAACTGGGTGTGGTGGGCAGCAGCAATAATTGCAGAGTTGAGCACCTACAGTCACTCTCGAAATTGCATTCAGCAACGGTGACGGAGAAATATCCAGTATGCAGCTTATTGAAACTTTCTCCCCAGTGTGAACCGGGTAGTGTGTCACAAGGTTAGATTACCGAGTGAATGGCTTCCCACATTCACAGCAGGTGAACGGCATCTCCCCAGTGTGAACTCAATGATGCACATTCGGTGGAGATGGCTGAGAGACTTTCTTCCCAATGACTGACCAGGTGATTGGCCTCTCCCCAGTGTGAACTCGCTGGTGTCTCTGTAGATGAGATGACCGAGTGAATCCCTTTCCACATTCATAGCAGGTGAACGGCTTCTCCCCAGTGTGATCTTACTGGTGTTTCTGTAGGGTGGATGATTGAGTGAATCTCTTCCCACAGTCTGAGCAGGTGAAAGGCTTCTCCTCACTGTGAACTCGCTGGTGTGCCAGTAGTTCAGATGACCGAGTGAATCCCTTCCTACATTCTGCGCAGGTGAACGGCCGCTCCCCGGTGTGAACTGACTGTTGTCTCAGTAGATTAAATGACCGAGTGAATCCCTTCCTACAGTCTGAGCAGGTGAACGGCTTCTCCCCAGAATGAGATCGCTTTGTCTCTGAAGGTCAGACGATTGAGTGAATCCCTTTCCACAGACTCAACAGGTGAACGGTCTCTCCCCAGTGTGAGATCGCTGGTGTCTCAGTAGATTAGATGATCGAGTGAATCCCTTCCCACAGACTGAGCAGTTGAACGGCTTTTCCCCAGAGTGAGATCGCTGGTGTCTCTGAAGTTCTGAGGACTGAGTGAATCCCTTCCCACAGTCCGAGCAGGTGAATGGCCTCTCCCCAGTGTGAACTGACTGGTGTCTCTGTAGGTGGGATGACTGAGTGAATCCCTTCCCACAGTCCGAGCAGGTGTACGGCCGGTCCCCAGTGTGAACTCGCTGGTGAGCCATTAGGTCAGATGACCGAGTGAATCCTTCCCCACAAATTCAGCGGATGACCAGCCTCTGTCCAGTGTGAACTGACCGGTGTGTCCACGGGTGGAATGATCAACTGAAACCCTTCTCACCCACAGAACAGGTGGATGGCCTTGTCAAAGTGTGAACTTGCTGATGTACCTTCAGTTGAGCTGACCATGTGAATCCATTCCCACAGACTGAGCAGGAAGGATGATCGAGTGAATCCCTTGCTCCACTTCTTAAATATATGGACAGAGACAGAATAAACGGTGTGTTGTGTTCGAGATTCCTGTAGATGAATTCCTTGTCATTTTTAAGCTGTAAAAAGATTACAAAATTCATCAATGGGTGTAAGACAACATTTCAGATGAAATCACTTGAGTTGTCAAGGTGTGATCTGGCATCACACTGTTACAATGAAGTTCAAACTAAGGTGGAGAGAGAAATCATCTTCTAACTGGGCACAGTGCTGGTATCTGGAATGACCATCAAACTCTCTGATGCTCTTCCTGTCTCTATAAGAATGGGACATTTCTGCCATCTCCAATCTGTGACCTGGCTCAGTTTGACTCTCTCCATTGGTATTATTCCCTGTTCCCACTCAGCGGTATGGGTTCCTGGCCCCACAGTAACTGAAACACTCTTACACAAATAGCCTTTGTTAACGTGCAGCTGGGATTTTCTTTTATGTACCGTTAATTTAAAGTGCCACAGTTTTAATGCCATGTAAATATCTCCTCTTCACATGTATGGTTGGTCTGCACAACTGTTAAAAGGAATTAGAGTGAATATTAGTATTATATAAGGTTCTTGTCACAGTCATGGTAAAGAACAACACTGAAACAGACCCTTTGGCCCATCTAGCTGATGCTGATCTATTTAAACTTTCAACTCCCATACCCCTACCATCCAGGTACATATACAAACCTCCAACATGTTGCAATTGAGCTCACCTGCACCACTTGTGCTGGCTGCTCATTCCACACCCTAATGACTGTCTGTGTGAAGACGTTTCACCTCATGTTCGCCTTAACGTTTCACCTTTCACCCTTAATCCATGACCTCTGGTTGTAATCCCACCCCATCTCAGTGGAAAAAGCCAGCTTGCATTTATGCCACCTATAACCCTCAAAATTGTGGTATACCTCCATCAAATCACCCCTCAATCTTCTACATTCCAAGGAATAAAGCCCCAGACCTGTTCAATCTTTCCTTATAACCCAAGTCCTCCAGACCTGGCAACATCCTTGTGAATTTTCTCTGAATTCTTTCAACCTCTTTCACGTCTTTCCTGTAGACTGGTGACCAAACCTGCACACAACACCCCAAATTAGGCCTCACCGATGTCTTGTACAACTTCAACATGACATCCATCTCCTGTACTCAGTACTTTGGTTTATGAAGGGCAATGAGCCGAAACCTTTCTTTCCGTCCCTATCGAACTGTGACACCACTTTCAGTGAAATATAGACCTGTATTCCTAGATCCCTTTCTTCAACAACACTCCTCAGTGCCCGACCAGTCACTGTATAAGACCCACCCTGGTAAGTCCTACAAAAGTGCAACATCTCACACTTGTCTGCATTAACTTCCATTTTCCATTTCTCAACCCATTTCTCCAGCTGGTTCACTTCGCACTGCAAGCCATGATAGTCTTCTCACATTCCACTACACTCCCAGTCTTTGTGCCATCCACAAGTTTGCTGATTCAGCTAACCATGTTATCATCCAGATGACCGAAATAGATGACAAACAACAACGGATCCATCACTGATCCCTCCGGCACACCACTAGTCACAGGCCTCCGGTCAGAGAGGCAACCATCTGCTTCCACACTCTGGCTTCTCCCAAAACCAGTGTCTCATCCAATTTACTATCTCATCGTGAATGCTGAGTGACTGAACCTTCTTGACCAACATCCCATATGAGACTTTGTCAAGTGCCTTGCTAAAGTCCATGTAGACAACATCCACTGCCTTGCCCTCAGTCACTTTCTTGATAATTTCCTCGAGAGACTCTATAAAATTAGTTAGACATGACCTACCATGCACAAAGCCATGCTGTCTATCCTTAATCAGTCCTCATCTATCCAAATACTTTTACAGGTAGTCTCCGAGTTACGAACTTCCGACTTACGGACAACTCATACTTATGAACCGAGGAAGGAGAACGCCATCTGCCATTTTAAGTCATTGCTGTTGACACAGTGTTGAGTGTTTAACTTTGTATTTGGCTTAAAATTTTCTTAGTAATATTCACCCTGACCCCACTCCCCGTTCCGGTCGGACGGTGGCTCAGTGAGATCAGCGCCGGGCTCGAGATTCGAGAACGGAGGTTGCTGAGTTCGATCCGGTGACAGACTGCTGCCATGCTGGGTTGATGTAAATCCAGTGACTCCCGTGCCGTGTTGATGTCGAGCTCGCAACTCGACCTCTTCAAAACACACTGCCACCTCCAGTTTAAATTCCCCATGCGGAATATCGTGGAGGATCAAATACCCAAACCCAGCACAGCCCCCACTTGTCCCATTTAGCCTGTCTCAGTGCGGTGGTCCTTAGGACCCAGTAGACCTCGGGACCCGCCACCAGCAGTGTTTCTGTTCCATTGACGGGAAGCGGTCGCAATTGAAAATAAAGTGGAAATAATAAAGCGTTTGGAAAGAGATGAAACGCCATCGGTCATTGGAAAAGCGTTAGGCTACGGTCAGTCAACGATCAGAACAATTTTACAGGATAACGGATAAAGTGAGAATAATGGAGCATGTGAAAGGCCCTGCCCCGATGGAAGCTACAATTATTACTAAGCAACGCAGTCATTTAATTATTGGAATACATACGTTTCCTAAGTGTTTTATATGCATACAGGTAAATTATATACTATATACCAAGACAAACGTTTGACTAACTGACACTAAATAATACCGGATGTACTTGATCGGACTTATGTACAAATCCGACTTAAAGACGGACTTAGGAGAGGAACTCGTACGCAACCCAGGGACTGCCTATATATCCGGTTCCTGCACATACGTTCCAATAACATTCCCCCTACTGATGTCAAGCTCACCAACGTACAATTTCTTAGTTTACTTTTAGAGCCTTTCTTGAACAGTTGAGCAACATTGTCTGTCCTCCAATCCTACAGTCCATTACCTGTCACTGGGGATGATTTAAATATCTGTGCATGGGCCCCAAAAATTTCTGCACTTGTCTTCCACAGGGTCCCAGGGAACAACTTGTCAGGCCCAGATTTATCCATTGTAATTTGCCTTAAGGCAGCAAACCCCTCCACCTCTGTAATCTGTACAGGGTCCATGAAGTTGATGCTGCTTTGCCTCACTTTTATAGATTCTGTGTCCATCTCCCGAATAGACACAGATGCAAAAATATATTTAAAATATCCCCCATCTCTTTTACCTCCTGTATAGATCACCATTCTGATCGTCCAGAGGATTAATTTTTTCCCTTGCAATCTTTTTGCTATAAAGATATTGCTTACTTTTATTTCTTTCATAAGTGTTGACTTGAATTTCCTGAACTTCATAACTGCACCATGTGGTCCTATCTGCCTTTGCCTGGTATGCACCTCCTTTCTTGTAAAAAGGGTTGTAAAAGTAGTCAGCTCCATCTTGGGCACTAGCCTAAAAAGTACCCGAGATATCTTCAGTGAGCGGTGTCTCAGAAAGGCAGCACCCATTATGAAGGACCTCCAGCACCCAGGGCATGCCCTTTTCTCACTGTTACCATCAGGGAGGAGGTACCAAAGCCTGAAGGCACACACTCAGAGATTCAGGAACAGATTCTTCCGCTCTGCCATCTGATTCCTACATGGACACTGAACCCCTGGGCACTATCTCACTTTTTTAATATATATTGTTTCTGTTTTTTGCAAGACATTTAATCTATTCAATATCTGTATACGGTATAAAGAATAATAAAAAAGATCCATTTATTTATTTATTATTACAATCATTATTTAATTATTTTTTATCTATATTTCTTCATGATTCGAAGCAAGAAGGCTGCGAGTGGAACGGCTGAGGGTGTTTTGGAGAGAAGGAATTTTACTACTCGTGGTAAAGACAGGCAAGACTGCGCAGGCCTGTGACGCCAGCCAGTAGAGCAGGAAATGTTTAATAAGAAGACCGCCATATCCAGTGGGCAGCGGAGTGATAGGGCTTTGGCTCAAACGGGTGTAGGCGGTAACAGAACAAGGTAGGTTTAACTGTGTTAATTGTGGAAAGATTCTGGAAAGGTGTAATAATAACAGAGTTGTCGTGATGGGAGATTTTAATTTCCCAAATATTGATTGGCATATCTCTAGAGCAAGGGGTTTAGATGGGGTGGAGTTTTAGGTGTGTTCAGGAAGGTTTCTTGACACATTATGTAGATAAGCCTACAAGAGGAGTGACTGTACTTGATTTGGTATTGGGAAATGAAGGTGGTCAGGTGTCAGATCTCTAGTGGGAGAGCATTTTGGAGATAGCAATCGTAATTCTATTTCCTTTACTATAGCATTGGAGAGAGATAGGAACAGACAAGTTAGAAAAGTGTTTAATTGGAGTAAGGGGAATTATGAGGCTATCAGACAGGAACTTAGAAGCTTACATGGGAACGATGTTCTCAGGGAAAGGTACGGAAGAAATGGGGCAAATGTTCAGGGGATATTTGTGTGGAGTTCTGCATAGGTACGCTCCAATGAGACAGGGAAGTTATGGCAGTGTACAGGAACCGTGGTGTACAAAGGTTAGAGTAAATCTAGACAAGAAAAAAAAGTGCTTACAAAAGATTCAGAGAGCTAGGTAATGTTAGAGATCTAGAAGATTATAAGGCGAACAGGAAAAGCTTAAGAAGGAAATTTGGAGAGCCAGATGGGGATATGAGAAGGCCTTGGCGGGCAGGATTAAGGAAATCCCCAAGGCATTCTACAAGTATGTGAAGAGCAAGAGGATAAGACGTGAAAGAATAGGACCAATCAAATGTAAGAGTGGGAAAGTGTGTATGGAACCAGAAAAATACAGCAGAGGTACTTAATGAATATTTTAATTCAGTATTCACTATGGAAATAAATACTTGGTGATTGTAGTGATGACATGTAGTGGACTGAAAAGCTTGAGCATGACGATATTAAGAAAGAGGATGTGCTGGAGCTTTTGGAAAGCATCAAGTTGGATAAGTCGCCTGGACTGATTGAGAGGTATTGTGGGAGGCGAGGGAGGAGATTGCTGAGCCTCTGGCGATGATCTTTGCATCATCAGTGGGTTTGGGAGAGGTTCCAGAGGATTGGAGGGTCGCGGATGTTATTCCCTTATTCAAGACAGGGAGTACAGATAGCCCAGGAAAATATAGACCAGTGAGTTTTACCTCCGTGGCTGGTAAGTTGATGGAGAAGTTCCTGAGAGGCAGGATTTATGAACATTTGGAGAGGTATAATATGATTAGGAATAGCCAACATGGCTTTGTCAAGCAACACACACAAAATGCTGGTGGAACGCAGCAGGCCAGGCCGCATCTATAGGGAGAGGTACTGTCGACATTTCGGGCCGAGACCCTTCGTCAGGACTAACTGAAAGGAAAGATAGTAAGAGATTTCAAAGTAGGAGGGGGAGGGGAAAATGTGAAATGATAGGAGAAGACCGGAAGGGGTGCGGTGAAGCTGAGAGCTGGAAAGGTGATTGGCAAAAGGGATATAGAACTGGAGAAGGGAAAGGATATGGGACGGGAAGAAAGGGGGAGGGGAGCACCAGAGGGAGATGGAGAACAGGCAGAGTGATGGGCAGAAAGTGAGGGAAAAAAGGAGGGGGAAGAACTAAATATATCAGGGATGGGGTAAGAAGGGGAGGAGGGTCATTAACGGAAGTTAAAGAAGTCAATGTTCATGCCATCAGGTTGGAGGCTACCCAGCCGGTATACAAGGTTTTGTTCCTCCAACCTGAGTGTGGATTCATCTTGACAGTAGAGGAGGCAATGGATAGACATATCAGAATGGGAATGGGATGTGGAATTAAAATGTGTGGCCACTAGGAGATCCTGCTTTCTCCAGTGGACCGAGGGTAGGTGTTCAGCGAAACGGTCTCCCAGTCTGTGTCGGGTCTCACTAATATATTAAAGGCCCCACCAGGAGCACCAGACACAGTATACCACACCAGCCGACTCACAGGTGAAGTATCGCCTCACCTGGAAGGACTGTCTGGGGCCCTGAACGGTGGTGAGGGAGGAAGTGTAAGGGCAGGTGTAGCACTTGTTCCGCTTGCAAGGATAAATGCCAGGAGGGAGATCGGTGGGAAGGGATGGGGGGCGAGGACGAGTGGACAAGGGAGTCACGTAGGCAGCGATCCCTGCAGAAAGCAGAAAGATGGGGGGGAGGGAAAGATGTGATTAGTAGTGGGATCCCTTTGAAGGTGGTGGAAGTTGCGGTGAACTATACGTTGGATCTCGAGGCTGATAGGGTGTTAGGTGAGGACAAGGGGAACCCTATCAGAAAGAAAAATCAAATGCCCACCCCACCCACCGTATAAAAAAGAACGGCATCCTGATCATCAACCCACAAAACCCACCCGTCCCGCACAAAAGGGAACAATGACATCGACCCCCCCCCCCCCCAAAAAAAGACAACCCTACCCCGCACAACTGCGGAGGAACCCGTGTCACCAGGGTAGAGGCGGCCGCATCGGGAGCAGCGGACACAATGGGCGACCGGGACGATTCACAGGTGAAGTGTCGCCTCACCTCAGGCACACCTCAGGGTAGTGTGATTAGCCCGTTACTATTCATCATTATGATCAATGATGTTTTCACAAATGTACCAGTGGATATAGGTAGGTCACTGTTTGTGGATGATGGGGCCTTGTGGAAGAGAGGCAGGAACACGGAGCATATCATCAGGAAGCTACAAGGAGTAATTGATGAAGTGGTGGAGTGGGTTCTGATTGCAGATGTAGATTTTCAGTAGAAAAAAATCAAACTGCATGTTTCATCAGGAAAAGAATTGAGGTAGGGAAGAAGTTAAGGATGTATGGGATAGAATTTGAAAGGTTTGGATTACTTAAATTTCTGGGAGTTAAATTTGATTCACGGTTGCCATGGGCAGACCATATCAGGAAAGTTGAGGAGAAATGTAAAAAAGTAATAAATGTGATGAGATGTTTGACTGGTAGGGAATGGGGAGCAAGTTGTTCAGCATTAAAGAGAATATATGTGGATTTAGTAAGATCTCTGTTGGATTATGGAAGTGTGGAATATGGATCAGCAGCTAGGTCTCTTATAAGGAAACTGGATGTGTTTCAGGCTCAGGTTTTGAGAGTGTGCAGTGGGGCTTTTAAAACATCACCAATATCAGCCCTACAGGTAGAAATGGGAGTAATGCCTTTGGAATTAAGAAGGAAGCAATTGATGGCAAACTACTGGGCTAATTTGCAGGGGCACAATGATTCTCACCCTGCAAAAGGAGTGTTGCAGGAGTGCTGGGAGAATGGGAAGTTTCAGAGAGATAAATTTAGTCGGGTAGGGAATGATATTGCTAAAGAATGTGGAGTGTTTGATCTAAGAATAAGTCTTTCAGTAGTTTATCTGGTTGTAGCTCCATGGAAGATTGTATGGCCTAACATAGACTGGCAAAAAGGAAAGGAAAATATGAAACTGATTTGGTACGTGCATTTAACTGCCCTGTGATGGAAAAGTGTAGTGGTTATACTCAGATTTATACGGATGGTGCTGAGGAACCTGAAACAGGAGTGACAGGGTTTGGGGTGGCTTTACCAGCAAACGCAATTGCAATCAGCAGAAGAACTTCTGATAAGTTTGCGGTGAATACAGTGGAGATGATGGCAGTGTTGGTTGTGTTGTGTTGGGTGGAGAAAGCAAGACATGTCAAAGTGTTGATATGCTCAGATTCATTCTCAGTTCTAGCAAATTTAAAGTCTTTTCACTCAAACAGCCGGCAAGATGTACTTCATGAAGTCCTTCAGTCAGCCGCGTCACAAGAGTTGCAAATTGGGGATGTCAGGTTAAATTTCTATGGGTTCAAGCACATGTAGGGGTGAAGGGAAACGAGAGGGTGGATGAGTTGGCAGAGAGGGCGTTAAAGAAAGAAAATGCAGAAATGCACATTAGTATCAGTAAAGCAGAGGCTAATCTGGAAAAAGAATGATCAGAATGTGGCAAGAAAAATGGGAGAGGGAGGGGAAAGGGAGGCATTTATCTCAAATCCAGAGGAGTGTTACAGGTACTAGGGTAGGCAGTGGATACTGAAGAGGAAACTGTGTGGACTCGGTTAAGGCTGGGGCACTGTGCACTAAACAAAACACTGATATTGATAGGGGAACACCAGACAGGACTGTATGAGGAATGTCAGGAAGAGGAGTCAGTAGAACATGTAGTCTGAGTTGTGGGAAGTACGGGATACAGAGAGAGATGAAGGGAATTAATCTAAGGGAACTGGGGGTGCAGGAATTCACAGTAAAAGGGTTACTGGGCATGGGTGAGAGCGCACGGGTCAGGGTACTTTTAGCTTTCTTAAGGGATACAGGGTTTTATTTTTAAGAGGATATGATGGATAAGCAGGAATAGGGTACTGGGACGGCCAAAGAAGAAAGGATAAAGAGTAGATTAGGGTGTGTGTGAATGGGTGAAGGGATTTAGGGTGTGAGTCTCTCGTCTGATCCACTCTCCGGAGCAGAAGGTGGCGGTAATGCATCATTAAGCTGGGTGCCAACCGCCGTAAAACAAGAAGAAGAAGGTAACAGAATCTGCAGCCCAAAGTTTTCAACACTGACTGAGGGACGATTGTTGTGATATCCGGACACCGTGGACCGCAATCCCAGGACAGTCCTACTCTCTTCCCTGTCTCTCAGCTCCACGATCCATACCTGGGCCCCGAGGAGCTTCCGGCTGATGAGGGAATGGGAACCGATGGATCTCTCAGACAGAGCTGAGTTCCAGCTGTCTAAATGCAAAGATTGGGAACTCGGAGAAAGGGAACAAAATCTTTTACATCACCAGTTGAGAAAATCATCTTTGTTCTACCTCCAATCACAAACAAGAGAAAATCTGTAGAGAGGGCACAGTTTTAAGGGGCTTGGAAGTAGGTACGTAGAAGATGTCAGGGAGTAAGTTTTTTTCACGATTGTTCTACTGAGAAAATCACAAACAAGGAAAATCTGCAGATGCTGGAAATCCAAGCAACACACACAAAATGCTGGAGGAACTCAGCATTAGTACTCTTTTCCATAGATGCTGCCTGGCCTGCTGAGTTCCTCCAGCATTTTGTGTGTGTTGCTTGTTCCACCTCTTCTTGTTCTGAACTTTTGTACCGGTGAGGACATGTTTTGACCCATTCTCTCTGGGTTCATAATGATATCAAACACCTTTGCTCTGGGCAACAAGTAGCTTTCACATCACAAATGTGCCAGACTCCAATGAGACAGACTACAGCCCTTCCCTTCATGTTCATTGGCTTTGCCATCAATGAGTTCACCACCGTCAGTCACCTGTGGGAGGGTTCAGGGGAAATATTTATGTACAATACAGAAACTGGTGTTACCCGTGTGTATTGTGGCGATGCAAAAGGTGCTGGAGAATTTGCAAGTGGGAGGCTGTGGAGTGATATTTGGAAATCTGACAGCTTAAGGCAACATTTAGCAAGCAAATCACATATGGGCGGTGTGCAAAAGCTCTGGCGAGAAAATTCTTCGGACTCTTTTTACCCACCTGTCTCATTAATTGTCCTGGATAGTGGTAAGTTCACATCTACAGATGTTTTGTTCATAAAACTAACGAATCCTCCATCATCCCTTTGGCTTTCTTCTCCCAGATCAAAATACAATCAGAATCAGAATCAAGTTGATTATCACCGGCATGTGTCGTGAAATTTGTTAACTTTGTAGCAGCAGTTCAATCCAATTCATAATATAGAAACAGAGAAACATAGAAAACCTACAGCACAATACAGGCCCTTCGGCCCACAAAGTTGTGCCGAAAATGTCCCTACCTAGCAATTACTAGGGATACCCATCGTCCTCTATATTTTCAAGCTCCATCTACCTATCCAAAAGTCTCTTAAAGGACCCTGTCGTACCCACCTCCACTACCATTGCCGTCAGCTCATTCCACGCACTCACCAGTCTCTGCGTAAAGAAATTCCCCTGACATCTCCTCTGTACCTACTTCCAAGCACCTCATACCTGTGTCCCCTTGTGGCAAACATTTCAGCCCTGGGGAAAAAGCCTCTGACTATCCACATGATCAATGCCTCTCATCATCTTGTACATCTCTATCAGGTCACCTCGCATCCTCCATCGTTCCAAGGAGAAAAGGCCGAGTTGACTCAACTTGCTTTCAAGAGACATGCTCCCCAATCCAGGCAACATCCTTGTAAATCTCCTTTGCACCCTTTCTATGGTTTCCACATCCTTCCTGTAGTGAGGCGACCAGAACTAAGCACAGTACTCCAAGTGGGGTCTGAACAGGCTCCTATATAGCTGCAACGTTATCTCTCGGCTCCTAAATTCAGTTCCACGGTTGAGGAAGGCCAATACACCGTACGCCTTCTTAATCACAGAGTCAACCTGCGTAGCAGCTTTGAGTGTCCTATCGACTCGGACCCCACAATCCCTCTGATCCTCCACACTGCCAGGAGTCTTACCATTAATACTATATTCTGCCATCATATTTGACCTACCAAAATGAACCACTTCACACTTATCTGGGTTGAACACCATCTGCCACTTCTCAGCCCAGTTTTGCATCCTATTAATGTCCCGCTGTAACCTCTGACAGCCCTCCACTCTGTCCACAACACCTTCAACCTTTGTGACATCAGCAAACTTACTAACCCATCCCTCCACTTCCTCATCCAGGTAATTTATAAAAAAAACATGAAGAGTAAGGTTCCCAGAGCAGATCCCTGAGGCACACCATTGGTCACAAACATCCATGCAGAAAATGACCCATCTACGACCACTCTTTGCCTTCTTGTGGGCAAGCCAGTTCTGGATCCACAAAGCAATGTCCCCTTGGATGCCATGCCTCCTTACTTTCTCAATAAGCCTTGCATGGGGTACCTTATCAAATGCCTTGCTGAAATCCATATACACTACATCTACTGCTCTTCATCAATGTGTTTAGTCACATCCTCAAACAATTCCATCAGGCTTGCAAGGCAGGACCTGCCCTTGACAAAACCATCACGGTAGTGAATTTAACAAAGGAGATGTCTTCCTTTTTTAAACAAAGGGGCTTCCCTTCTTCCACCATCAACTCCGCTCTCAAACACATCTCTCCCATTTCCCGCACATTTGCCCTCACCCCATCTGCCCACCACCCCACTCGGGATAGGGTTCCCCTTGTCCTCACCTACGACCCCACCAGCCACTGGGTCCAACATACAATTCTCCATAACTTCCACCACCTCCAAACACATCCTTCCCTCCCCATTTCTGTTTTCCGCAGGGATCGCTCCCTACGCGACTCCCTTGTCCACTCATCCACCCCCCACCCATCGCTTCCCAATGATCTCCCTCCTGGCACTTATCCTTGTAAACGGCCAAGTGCTACACCACCCCTTACACTTCCTCCTTCACCACCATTCAGGATCCCAGACAGTCCTTCCAGGTGAGGCGACACTTCATCTGTGAGTCGGCTGGTGTGGTATACTGCGTTCGGTGCTCTCGGTGCGGCCTTTTATATATTGGTGAGACCAGACGCAGACTGGGAGACCGTTTCGCTGAACACCTATGCTCTGTCCGCCAGAGAAAGCAGGATCTCACACATTTTAATTCCACATCCCATTCCCATTCTGATATGTCTATCCATTGCCTCCTCTACTGTCAAGATGAAGCCACACTCGGGTTGGAGAACAACACCTTATATACCGACTGGGTAGCCTCCAACCTGATGGCATGAACATTGACTTCTCTAACTTCCGTTAATGCCACTCCTCCCCTTCTTACCCCGTCCCTTATTTATTTATTTGTTATTCCTCCCCCCTTTTTTTCTCTCTCTCTGTCCCTCTCACAATTTTGTGTGTGTGATCTGTAGACTTTCTCTGAGTTTGTGATTTACCTCTCCGTTGTCCCTCACACCGGCGGCGATATGCAGACCTCCTGCTAAACGCAGGCGCAGTGCAGCCTGCAGCTCCGCCGGCAATTCTCCTCTCCGAGGGAGCGGGAGAGTTTAAAAAGCGAGCAGATTTGAGAAGAAAGGTCCTGACGAAGTGTATCGGCTCGAAACGTTGACTGCACATTTCAACGGATGCTGCCCGACCTGCTTAGTTCATAGGCAACACGAGTAAATCTGCAGATGCTGGAAATAAATAAAAACACAAAATGCTGGCAGAACTCAGCAGACCAGACTGCATCTATGGGAGATGTTAGTGACGACGTTTCGGGCCGAAACCCTTCATCAGGAGTGAAGTAACATGGGATGGTCAAGGGGGGATAAGAAGTGGGGGGAAGGATAAAGTAGAGAGCTGGGAAGTGATAGGCTGGAGGGAAATGGACTATTGGGAAGGTGGAGAATTATGGGAAATAAGGAAGAAATGCCCCCACCTGCCCCCACACTTCTTCCCTCACCACCATCCCAGGCCCCAGACAGTCCTTTCAGGTGAGGCACCAATTTACCTGCGAGTCAACTGTGGTGATATACTGTATCCGGTGCTCCCGATGTGGCCATTTATACATTGGGGAGACCCACCGCAGACTGGGAGACCGTTTCACCGAACACCGGCCCTCGGTCCTCCAGCAGTGACCGGATCCCCCTGTGGCCACACACTTCAATTCCACAGACCACTCCCACTCCAACATTTCTGTCCATGGCCTCCTCTACCGCCAAGATGAAGCCACACGCAGGTCGATGGAGCAATACCTTATCTCCCGCCTAGGTAGCCTCCTTCCTGCCGGCATGGACATCCAACTCACAGACCTCCGTTGATACCCCTGCCCCCCCCCCTCCCCCATCCCTATCTATTATTTTAGTCTGGTTCTCTTTCTCTCTCTTTTTCCCCCTTCACTATAATCTCCCCCGCCCTATCTTTCTTTCTCTTTTATTTCCCATAATTCTCCACCTTCCCCCTAGCCCATTTCCCTCCAGCCTATCACTTCCCAACTCTCTACTTTATCCCTCCCCCCACTTCTTATCCCCCCCTCAACCATCCCATGTTACTTCACGCCTGATGAAGTGTTGCGGCCCGAAATGTCGTCACTACCTCCTCCCATAGATGCTGTCTGGCCTGCTGAGTTCTGCCAACATTTTGTGTTTTTATTTATTTCCAGCATCTGCAGATTCACTCGTGTTGCAATAGTATTTGTTCAATCGTTTCACAATGACAAAACCCACACAATCCAGAATTATGTTCTCCAACAAGACAAATGGAGTAATTAAGCAGAGTTTGACGAATTCTCAGTTGTGTCACAACAGTTACTTCTTTTCTTGTTTTTTATCCCATCTCCAATACTCCCAAACAGTTTAATGTAATCTGTATAGATGTCTCCTTTTGCGCCCATTATCCCATCGGTCTTAAAATAAGCCCTTAATTTCTAACCCTTAGGCACTTAGGTACTGATTTGCTAAGTGGAAATCATTGACGAAGTTCAATCCATATTTGAAGCTTTTGTAACTAAATTGACAACTCGCTAATCCCCTCAAAACCTTTGTGTGCAGGGAGCCATACGAGTAGAATATGTCAGCTTATTGTCCTCCACATGGACAATTTCAAATCAAATACAGGTCTATTAATCCTATTTGTTAAACACTTAATTTTTGCATTAGCTACCGAAAACTTAAATCCTCATATATCTGCCTGATTCAAATATATTAATTGCTAATCGCATCCAATATTGAAACTGAAATTGAAATTTCTGCCTCCAATCTATCGATTGCATCATCTTTACAGTGATTTATATATACTAGTGCCAATCTCAAAAATATCATTAATCATAATATTAAATAATAAAGGGCTAAAAATACTCCTTGTGACTTATTAATCTCTATCTCATTCAAACCTGAAAGGAACTTGCCCACCCGTACCAGCACAGGCTGGTAAAACACAGAAAAATACTCCCCTTCAATCCTTATTTCCATAATTTAATCAAAGTCCTTCCTTCCATTGATATCATATGAATTTTCCATGTTAAATATACTGCTATGACAGCATTGTTATTTAACTGTGCTTTCCTAATTTAATCTATCAGACCTAAATATGAAACCAATGTCATTCTACCCTTCCGAAACCCACTCCGATAAAACGATAAATCACCTCTTTTATTCAAAATATAGTTCATACGCCCGGTAGCCAAACGTTCCATAATTTACAACAATGGGAAGTTCACGATATCGGTCTACAATTGAAAGGATCAGACGTTGAGCTCCTAGGA
This sequence comes from Hemitrygon akajei, assembly GCF_048418815.1. Classification (NCBI taxonomy): domain Eukaryota; kingdom Metazoa; phylum Chordata; class Chondrichthyes; order Myliobatiformes; family Dasyatidae; genus Hemitrygon; species Hemitrygon akajei. The sequence goes on along the minus strand of NC_133132.1, from coordinate 7,621,787 downwards.
TTTATAATACGCCCAACTACTGCAATGTTCCACGTAGAATGAAGATGGCCTGATCTACAAATACGATTCAAAGATATTACGATCTCAACAGAATTGTCAGTTAGGTGTTTAATCATGCAATAACATATAACAACCTTTCCTGGAGACGTCTGACATGCATTAACAATAATTCAACCACAAACCGGGAAGAAAACATGTCTCCCAAACAAAAACTGCAACAAGTGATAATTCTCTTAAGGAGAAGGGTAACAGTAGGTGATTCAGTATAATTTCACAAGCCACAATGAAATAATTTACTTCAACAATCTGTGTCTGACAAATGGGTTCTTTGAACTACATATTTACAGTGGAATCACATTTAATCAATAAGACACTTCGGAAGGTTGAGTCAATTTTTTGGGACAAACTAACTCACTCAAATGGTCTAAAATTAATTCTCTAAATTAATCATGATTAGTCACCGTGGGGATTGCCCCTCTCTGATGTAAGCAGTTTGTAAATAGTTTAAAACTATTTTTTAAAAAATCTGTCGAAATCTGTCCCTGTGGAGTCGCTAAATGTTATTAAAACCCCAGGCATGTGTTACCTCGACATTTCATTACGAGAGATCGCCTGTAGTACAGAGGAACAAATCACTGGACAGAGACAACATCTGCAATGTTGGATAGGTACAAGAGTGTGGAGAAAATACTGTACGTGGTCATTGCAGTCACTGGAGTTCCTGGTGAGTGAGCAGAGCAATACTTGTTCAGTATTTCTGAATGCTAACCGGTGGGAACCTGCTTATGATCATTTTACATGCTTCCAGCTTGATCATCACTGTGCAAATAGCCATCAGAAATATCGATCCTGTCAATTCAACATTCTGATTTTTCGTATTTGATGACAAGCGGAAACAAATCTTTAATATCACATCTAACCCATGGGATCGACTGGAACTTTGTTCGGACCTTCAATGACACCTTGTCCAGAGTTGTACGAGTGCTGGTGAAGGGTAGCTTTCCGGGAACGTGTAACCGGGAGGGTTTCAATGACACCTTGTCCAGAGTTGTACGGGTGCTGGCGAAGGGTAGCTTTCCGGGAACGTGTAACTGGGAGGGTTTCAATGACACCTTGTCCAGAGTTGTACGAGTGCTGGTGAAGGGTCGCTTTCCGGGAACGTGTAACCGGGAGGGTTTCAATGACACCTTGTCCAGAGTTGTACGAGTGCTGGTGAAGGGTAGCTTTCCGGGAACGTGTAACTGGGAGGGTTTCAATGACACCTTGTCCAGAGTTGTACGAGTGCTGATGAAGGGTAGCTTTCCGGGAACGTGTAACTGGGAGGGTTTCAATGACACCTTGTCCAGAGTTGTACGAGTGCTGGTGAAGGGTCGCTTTCCGGGAACGTGTAACCGGGAGGGTTTTAATGACACCTTGTCCAGGCGTATGTTGTGTTTTGCTCCCCTCTGTATCCTTTCTCGGCGCCATCAGATGCTAAGTTTCCAGATTCCTGTCCAGTCATGGTTAAATCAGTGAAACCGGCACTATCAGCAACTGGAATCGGTATCACCACCGATCGTTGTTGTTCATGCAGCTCGTTTTTATCCCTGACGATGGCCCACACATCGTCTGATCTCCACACTGACGAAGACAGGTCAGAGACAGAGTGACCCGTGTCTGATGTTAGATTAGCAGCTGTTCACGGACTCGAGCACTCCTGATCGTGAGCTGAAACCCGATCTCGTGTTAATTCCTAGAGAATGTGTTCAGTAATGACCGGTGTGTCTCTCTCTCTCTTTCTCCAGTGAATTTAGTGGCGATTCTGATCCTTTCCAGGGGAAAATGCGGCCTCTCCACCTGCACCACTCGCTACCTGGTGGCCATGGCAGCGGCTGATTTACTGACCATTGTCACCGAGGTCATTTTGACGCAAATCAATTGGTATTACTTCCCGTGGAGTTTTCTGAGCATCACCCCTGTGTGCAGTGTTATCGATGTATTGAATTTCACAGCCACAGACTGTTCTGTCTGGTTCACCGTCACTTTCACCTTTGATCGGTTTGTCGCCATTTGCTGTCTGAAGCTGAAAACAAGATATTGCACCGGGAAAACTGCGGCTGTGGTTCTAACAGCAACCGGCGTACTGTTCTGTCTGAAAACCGTGCCCCGATACTTCTTATACAAACCCGCGGTAATCATCGACGATATACCGTGGTTCTGTGAGACCATTGATAATGTTTTCACTGACCCCGAGTTGGTAGGATATGGATGGCTTGGTATAGTTTTAACTCCGTTCCTCCCTTTCGCTGCGATCCTGTTACTCAACGCTCTGACAGTCAGGCACATTTTAGTGGCCAGTCGGGTCCGTAAGGGGCTGAAGGGTCAGAGCAAGGGGGAGAAGCGCAGTGACCCGGAGATGGAGAGCAGGAGGAGGTCTGTGGTTTTACTCTTCACCCTCTGCGGCAGCTTCATCCTCCTGTGGATGACCCAGGTTGTAAATATCATATATTATCAGGTCTCAGGAAAGGGATTTGATTTCAATGATTCTGAATGGATCTTTCACTTCGTGGGGTTTCTGCTGAGGAACTTCAGCTGCTGCACCAACACATTTATCTACGCGGTGACTCAGTCGAAATTCAGGGAGCAGGTGATCAGCGCGGTGAAATATCCGGTCACCTCTGTGATTCAATTCGTGAATAAAGCCACATCCTGAGCACAAGACAGAGGCGGCCTCAGTGTCTCCAGATCCTCACATTCACAGACTGACCTCCCACGTGTTATTACAGGACGGAATGTCCTATCGATCGGCAGCTCCGGGAGGTTAGGATAGTGTGTGTGTGGAGAGTAGTGGGGGTGGGTGCAAAGCACAGTCCAGCAGACTCAGTACCTCATGCGTACAGCCAGATGTCAGTGAAAAAGACTACTCCGGATGCGATAAGCCTATTGGTCTGTCGACAGGGCCATGCATTTCCATTCCCATCTACCAATCCACCAATATTCTTAATCCTGTCCACCAACCACAAAGCCGAACGTTCCCACTAAACGGCGACGGTCTAGTCTAATGCTGGTTGGGTAATCCGCTGTCAATCACACCTGTCTCCACCGTCCCCTTGAATGATTGGCTAACCTGAAGAGCTAGCGTGGGCTCTGCATAAACGACGATTGACACTCCAAATTATAACCATATAAAAAGCACAGCATGGAAACAGGCAACTCGGCCTTTCTAGTCCGTGCCGAACGCTTACTCTCACCTAGTCCCACTGGCCTGCAATCAGCCCATAACCCTCCATTCCTTTCCTCTCCATATACCTATCCAATTTTACTTTAAATGACAATACCGAACCTGCTTCTACCACTTCTACTGGAAGCTCGTTCCACACAGCTACCACTCAGAGTAAAGAAATTCCCCCTCGTGTTACCCTTAAACTTTTGCCCCCTAACTCTCAACTCATGTCCTCTTGTTTGAATCTCCCCTACTCTCAACAGAAAAAAGCCTATCCACGTCAAATCTATCGATCCCCCTCATAATTTTAAATACCTCTATCAAGTCCCCCTCAACCTTCTACGCTCCAAAGAATAAAGACCTAACTTGTTCAACCTTTCCCTGTAACTTAGGTGCTGAAACCCAGATAACATTCTAGTAAATCTTCTCTGTACTCTCTCTATTTCGTTGACATCTTTCCTATATTTCGGTGACCAGAACTGCACACAATACTCCACATGCGGCCTGACCAATGCCTTGTACAATTTTAACATTACATCCCAACTCCTATCCTAAATGCTTTGATTTATAAATGCCAGCATACCAAAAGCTTTCTTCACCACCCTATCCACATGAGATTCCACCTTCAGGGAACTATGCACCATTATTTCTAGATCACTCTGTTCTACTACAGTCTTCGATGCACTACCATTTATGGTGTATGTCATATTTGGATTATTCCTTCCAAAATGTAGCACCTCATTGTTATCAGCATTAAACACCATCTGCCATCTTTCAACCCACTTTTCTAACTGGCCTAAATCTCTCTGCAAGCTTTGAAAACCTACTTCATTATCCACAGCGCCACCTATCTTAGTATCATCTGCATACTTACTATTCCAATTTACCACCCCATCATCCAGATCATTAATGTATATGACAAACAACATCGGAGATGGTACAGATTCCTGAGGCACACTACTAGTCACCGGCCTCCAACCTGACAAACAGTTATCCACCACTTCTCTCTGGCATCTCCCATCCAGCCACTGTTGAATCCATTTTACTACTTCAATATTAACAACTAAAGATTGAACCTTCCTAACTAACCTTCCGTGTGGAACCTTGTCAAAGGACGTACTGAAGTCTATATAGAAAACATCCGCTGCTTTACCCTCGTCAACTTTCCTTGTAACCTCTTCAAAAAATTCAATAAAATTTGTCAAACATGACCTTCCACGCACGAATTCATGCTGACTGTTTCTAATCAGGCACTCTCTATCCAGATAATTATATATACCATCTCTAATAATACTTTCCATTAATTTACCCACCACTGATGTCAAACTGACAGGCCTATAATTGCTAGATTGACGCTTAGATTTTTTTTTAAACAATGGAACTACATGAGCAATACGCCAATCCTTAGGTTATGTCGGCTCAACACATTGCTGTCCAGTCTGATTCTCTCAGGGACCAATTTTATCCCTCACTATCCTTTTGGTATTCATACAACTGTAGAAACAGTTCGTATTTATTTTCACCTTACTTGCAAAAGCAACCTCGTATCTTCTTTTAGCTTTTCTAATTTCTTTCTTAAGATTCTTCTTGCATTCTTTATATTCCTCGAGCACCTCATTTACTCCATGCTGCCTATATTTATTGTAGATATCTCTTCTTCCTAACCAAGTTTCCAATATCTCTTGAAATGCATGGCTCTCTCAAACTTTGGAAGCTTCCTTGCAACCTAACTGGAACATAAAGATTCTGTACCCTCAAAATTTTACCTTTAAATGACCTCCATTTCTCTATTACATCCTTCCCATAAAACAAATTGTTCAAATTCACTCCTCCTAAATTTTTCACCTCTTCTCAAAGTTAGCCTTTCTCCAATCAAAATCTTCAAACCTGGATCCAGTCCTATCCTTCTCCATAATTATATTGAAATTAATTGCAATGTGATCACTGGACCTGAAGTGCTCCCCAACACATACCCTCGTCACCTGACCTATTTCATTTCCTAACAGAAGATCAAACACTGCCCCTTCTCTAGTCGGTACCTCTATGCATTGCTGCAAAAAACTATCCTGCACACATTTTACAAACTCCAAACCATCCATCCCTTTTACAGTATGAGTTTCCCAGTCTACCTATGGAAAATTAAAATCTCCCACAATCACAACCCTGTGCTTACTACTATACAATATCCTGTGTATGTTACTAAAAAGGGCTTCTTTGGTTCGTTACGAGTAGGGATGTTTCTTTGTCTGTTAAATGTTTCTCTCGCCGTTGTTTCGCTTTAGAATGGCTGTTATGGTAATTGTATTCATTTGTTAATCAATGGGGAATGTTATTGTGTTTTGTGAGGCTGGGAACTTGGGGGAGGGGTTGCGCGGGCTTGGGAGTGAAGGGAGTCGGGAGGGAGACGCCGAGGAAGGTGGACGTGCGCTCGGAAGACCACCGGGGAGTCCGAGGTGGAAGACGTGGAAGTCGGAGGCAAGCGGCGAGGGGTCGAATGGTTCGCTGGTTGAGCTCCTACGAGCGCACTAACTGACTGAACTTTGATAAGTTGGCGCCTTTTGTTTTTTTCTTATATATATATAGTATTGCCTAATACTCTTTTAATTTTAGTAAACTCTGTAAAGTGTATTTCATACCGGTATTTGTTGTGGGTTTGATACTGTTGGCGGGCGCGAGGCATAAACGCGATTCTCACAGCACCTGCGTGGACGGGAGGCGGGGTTGGTTGGTGGCTGGATCTCCTTTTCCCCTAGACATATACCAGCCTGTTGGGTAAGTGTTACATTTGTGGGGTGCTCGTCCCGGATTGGATTGTCAGGGGGCTGTGGAATCGCGCAGGTAGTGAGCGGAGATGGACAGAGATAAAATTATTCGCTGGTGCGAATTTGAAAGTGTACCGGTACAGTACGCATGCGTAGTGAGCGGAGTGGATTTTCGAGTTTCGGGAGACGCGGTAGTGCGGGGGTTAAGTTTGGTGAAGGGTATGGGGCAGGTAGAATTGGTAGCTAAACGGTGTGGTAAAGAGCGGGAGTCTAGCTGGGTGTTGGTTAGTAAGACTGCTGACGTCAGGACGTTGGAACTGCCGGCGACGGTCAGTGTACCGGGGGAGGCGGGGCTGTGGGGGCTCCACACACTCTCCGAGGATGAGGCTGAGGAGACATCGGAGGAGGAGCTAGAGCTAGAGGAAAACCCCAGAGAGGTGGCAGGCACTAGCAAAGGGAGGAGGGAGGAGGGAGTCGTGACTAGGCCCCGCCCCCCAGGTAGGGGGGAAGCCTCAGATAGATAGATAGATAGATAGATAGATAGATACTTTATTCATCCCCATGGGGAAATTCAACTTTTTTCCACTGTCCCATACACTTGTTGTAGCAAAACTAATTACATACAATACTTAACTCAGTAAAAAATATGATATGCATCTAAATCACTATCTCAAAAAGCATTAATAATAGCTTTTAAAAAGTTCTTAAGTCCTGGCAGTAGAATTGTAAAGCCTAATGGCATTGGGGAGTATTGACCTCTTCATCCTGTCTGAGGAGCATTGTATCGATAGTAACCTGTCGCTGAAACTGCTTCTCTGTCTCTGGATGGTGCTATGTAGAGGATGTTCAGAGTTATCCATAATTGACCGTAGCCTACTCAGCGCCCTTCGCTCAGCTACCGATGTTAAACTCTCCAGTACTTTGCCCACGACAGAGCCCGCCTTCCTTACCAGCTTATTAAGACGTGAGGCGTCCCTCTTCTTAATGCTTCCTCCCCAACACGCCACCACAAAGAAGAGGGCGCTCTCCACAACTGACCTATAGAACATCTTCAGCATCTCACTACAGACATTGAATGACGCCAACCTTCTTAGGAAGTACATTCGACTCTGTGCCTTCCTGCACAAGGCATCTGTGTTGGCAGTCCAGTCAAGCTTCTCATCTAACTGTACTCCCAGATACTTGTAGGTCTTAACCTGCTCCACACGTTCTCCATTAAAGATCACTGGCTCCATATGGGGCCTAGATCTCCTAAAGTCCACCACCATCTCCTTGGTCTTGGTGATATTGAGATGCAGGTAGTTTGAGTTGCACCATATCACAAAGCTGGCAGCCGCACTTAACTCCCTGGTGGGAGTGGCCGAGAGGCCACGGTTGAAGCTGTGGGTGTTCTCCGGAGCCAAGCCTACTCCGGACGGGGAGGTGGACTATGAGACCTGGATCGAGCATACGTCCTTGATGTTAGAGGAGTGGCCAGGCTCGGAGGAGGAGAAGCGGCAGCGATTGGTGGGAAGTTTGAGGGGTTTATCAGCCAAGACAGTCCGGGAGTTGAAAGCTGAAAAGTCTGGGGCCTCAGTGGAGGAATGTATAGAAGTTTTGGAGGGAGCGTTTGGGTTGTCAGGGGAACCCTGGCTGCTTTTAGCAGAGTTCCAACGCCTGGAACAATGGAGAGGGGAAAAGCTCTCCGAGTACATATTTAGGATGGAGGGGTGCTCTCGGGGCTGCGGCGCGGGGGGGTAGTGAAGGCGCCTGACGTGGCTAGCGTGAGGATGAGTCAGTTATTCAGTGGCTCTCTGGAAGAGGACAAGGTGGCGTGGACTATCCGGCAGGCTTATAGGAAAAGCCTTCCTCCATCGTTCGGGCCACTGATTAGAGAGGTGCGGGAGGAAGAGAGAGCGTTGGGGCGAAAAAGGGGCTTGGGCCTACGGGAGCGATCCTCAGCGATACAGGAAGTGGTGGCTGGGTGGAGGAATGACAACCCACAGGGGGGTAGAGAACCCCCTCTGGAGGGGAGGGACAGGGGAGGTACCCACTCTCAGGGGCGACCAGTGCAGTGGGTTGGGAGCGGGAGTCGTCCTGGGAGAGGAGGGGCGGCAGGCAGTGTGTGCTTTAATTGTGGGAAAGAGGGGCATTTCAGGTGGGACTGTGGGCGCCCGAGGGTGTGCTATAGCTGTGGAGAGGAGGGACACTTTAGGTGGGATTGTGAGAGACCAGGAGTTCCGCGGAGGACAAGCCCCCCTGCGACTAAGAAGGGGGAGGTGTCGGGAAACTTAGGAGAGGCTCAGTGAGGGAACGGACTGGAGCCTCTGGAGGAACACGTTCCCAGAGATCAGCCAGGGGACCACCAGGTGCCCATGCCTCTATTCCGGATGGGCTGGTAGGACCCCGTGCCAGTGTGGGTCTACGGATAGAGGGAGTTTACGCAAAAGCCGTTCTGGATACGGGATCGCAGGTGACCTTATTGTACCGGTCTTTCTACAAGCAATATCTAAAGCATTTGCCCGTAACTCCATTTGACGCCCTGCAGATTTGGGGGGTGAGCGAGGGTGACTACCCGTACGATGGGTACCTATCGGTGAGATTGGAGTTCTCGAAGGGCGATGTGGGAGTGTCCGAAGCTATTGAGACGTTGGTGTTGGTGTGTCCTGACCCGGTGGAAACCGGTGGTTCTGCTCTCCTGGTGGGGACTAATTCCCCCGTTGTGCGACGGCTCCTGGGAGCTTGTAAGGAGAAAGCCCGGTAAGACTTTCTGGAGACCCTCTGAGTGTTTCGAGCAGTGTTCGAAGAAGGGGTTGCCTCGCTCGGACTGGACCCGGAGTGTAAACAAGGGATGGTGTGGTGTACGCAGGTGAGGCCCAAGGTGATCCGACCCGGGGAGGTAGCACTAGTGATGGGGACCCCCAGATTCCCAGGAGTGCCGACGGGCGAAGCCCTGTTAGTAGACGCCCCGGACGATCTTGAAGGGGAGACACGTTTTCCGGCGGGGGCGCTGGTGAGGCCCGAAGTGCAGAGACCAGGGGTGGTACATGCGAGGCGTATAGCGATAAGTGTCAGGAACACCACGGCAAGAGAAATTACCTTTAAGAGGGGAATGCCGCTGGCACATCTGTTCCCGCTAACGGTAATGTCTAGCGCACCAGTGAGGACCCCTAACGAGGAGGGATCGGAGCATCGAAGGGAGCTGACCACTGAAGTCTTTAACTTCGGGGATTCCCCTGTGTCGCCGGAGTGGAAACACAGGCTAGTGGAGAAGATGCTGAAGATGGAAGCTATTTTTTCTCGGGGCGAGTTTGATGTTGACTGCTCCAAAAGCACTCGCCACACCATCCGGGTGACGGAGGACACCCTGTTCCGAGAGAGATCCCGGCGGCTGGCTCCGGCAGATGTTGAGGACGTGCGGCAGCACTTGTGCAAGTTGAAGGAGGCCGGCATCATAGCTGAGTCCCGAAGTCCTTATGCGTCCCTAATAGTGGTGGCACGGAAGAAGAATGGGAGGGTGCGCATGTGTGTTGACTACAGGACTTTGAATCGGCGAACTGTCCCTGATCAATATACCGTCCTGGGGGTCGAGGATGCGTTGGCCTGCCTGAGCAGAGCGAAGTGGTATTACCAGATTCCGATGAGTGCGGGCGATAAAGAGAAGACAGCTGTTATCTGACCGCTGGGGTTCTTTCAGTTCGAACGAATGCCCGAAGGCATATCGGGAGCCCCAGCCACCTTCCAGAGGCTCATGGAGAGAACTGTGGGGGATATGAATCTGTTAGAGGTGCTGGTGTACCAGGACGATTCGATAGTGTTTGGATCGACTTTGGAAGAACATGAGGAGAGGCTGTTGAAGGTGTTGGGCCGGCTTAATGAAGAAGGGTTGAAGCTTTCCCTGGACAAATGCCAGTTCTGCAAGTCGTCGGTTAGCTACGTTGGCCATATCATTTCGCGAGAGGGAGTGGCTACTGATCCAACCAAGATAGAGGCCGTGACCACCTGGCCGAGACCCCAGAAAGTGGGCGCTCTGCGCTCATTTTTGGGGTTCTGTGCGTATTACCGGCGATTTGTGAAAGGATAGCCAAAATGTGTCACCCGATGACTCAGCTGTTATGTGGCTATCCCCCGGTGGGAAAGAAAAGGACGGGGGACCAGAGGCAGGACGCTGGAGGTACTGGAACCCGGCGGAACCTTTTGGCTCGAGATGGGATGATCAATGTGAAGAGGCGTTCCGATCTTTGAAAGGGCACTGACCCAGGCCCCGGTGTTGGCTTTTGCCGATCCCCAGAAGCCATATGTGCTGCACACGGATGCCAGTCGAGAGGGTCTCGGGGCTGTTCTGTACCAGGAGCATGGCAACGCATTGAGGCCAGTAGCCTTTGTCAGCCGAAGCTTGTCGCCATCAGAGAGAAACTATCCCACTCACAAGTTGGAGTTCCTGGCGCTGAAGTGGGCGGTGGTGGACAAGCTGGGCGATTACCTGTACGGAGCCAAGTTTGAGGTGAGAACGGATGACAATCCTCTCACTTATATTTTGACTTCGGCGAAGCTGGATGCCACAGGACATCGGTGGCTGGCGGCCTTGTCGGTATATGATTTCAGCCTGAGGTACCAGCCCGGAAGCAAGAATGTGGATGCGGATGCTTTGTCTCGTCGGGAGCCGGGGGAACAGGAGAGGAACGAGGAGTGGGAGAGTGTCCCTGCCCCTGGAGTGAAGGCGATGTGTCAGTTTGCTATCACCGTGAAGGCCGAGGGAAGAGGGAGGCTGGAACGAGCCGTGGACCATTTGGGGGTTTTTGACGACGCCATACCCCTAGTTTACTGTGACCTGACCGCACTGCGGACTAAACAGTTGCCGGAACTGAGTCCGGGGGAAGTGGCAGCTGCTCAGCAAAATGACCCGGGCATTGGCACAGTGTGGAGAGCGGTCGAGAAGGGGGATGGGGCGTTGGCTGAGAAGGCGAAACACCCATTCGTGCCCCTGTTGTTGAAGGAGTGGTCTCGGTTGAAGTTAAAGAACCAAATCTTGTACCGGGTAACGGCGCCTCAGGACCAACCCCACTGTTGGCAACTGGTCCTGCCGGAAGAGTATCGGCAGGCTGTACTCCAGGCCCTACATAATGATTCTGGACACTTGGGGGTGGAAAAGACCTATGGATTACTCAAAGACCGGTTCTACTGGCTCCGGATGAGGGGGGAAGTCGAAGAATACTGTAGGGGCTGCAGTCGTTGCATCCGGAGGAAGACCCTGCCCGCGTTGGCGGCTCCACTGTCGCACTTGCAGAGTGCGGGACCTCTGGACCTGGTATGTATGGATTCCCTGTCGATTAAGCCTGACACCAGCAACACCGCGAATGTCTTAGTCATCACCGATCATTACACTCGCTATGCTCAGGCATTTCCCACTAAGGATCAGAAGGCGACGACAGTGGCGAAGGTGTTATGGGAGAAGTATTTTGTTCATTACGGCCTTCCCAGGCGAATCCATAGCGATCAGGGGTGGGACTTAGAGAGCCGCCTTATCCATGAATTATGACTATGCTTGGGGTTGAGAAATCCAGGACTACCCCTTATCACCCACAGGGAGATCCGCAGCCAGAGAGGTTCAACAGGACCCTGTTGGATATGCTCGGGACGCTGGAGATTGGGCAGAAAAGCAGATGGAGTCGTCATGTTGGACAATTGGTTCACTGTTACAATTGTACTCGCAATGATGCTACAGGATATTCTCCCTATTATCCGATGTTCGGGCGGGAAGCGAGGTTGCCCATTGACTTGTGTTTTGGGGGTGAAGTGGGTGAATTACCCAGGAAGTCCCATCTAAAGTATGTGTCCGACATGAAGAGGGAGTTACAGCGGGCGTACGAGATGGCCGAGGCGGCGGCTACCAAACAAAATCAGAGGAATAAGATGCGGTATGATCGAAAGGTGAAGTTTGTTCAATTATTGCCGGGCGACCGGGTCCTTTTACGGAATTTGGGACTCCCTGGTAAGCACAAGTTGGCAGATCGATGGGCGGCCAGCCCCTATGTAATAGAGAGCCAGATGCCGAACCTGCCAGTTTACCGGGTGAAACCTGAGGATGGGAAAGGGCCTATCAAGGTACTCCATCGGAATCACCTGCTGCCGCTGGGTCAAGCGGTGCAGGTGGATATAGAGCCAGAGTGGGAGGTTACGCCTAGTACAAGGACTCTGCGAGGGCGCAGACAAAGGGAAGAACCCGCTGCTGAAGAGCGGGGACGGGTCCCTCGCCCGGAAATGGCTACCGATTCGGAAGAGGACGACTCAGATGAGTGGCCCCTGTTCCCATTCGCTGGTGCTCCAGTACCAGCAGAGGAGGCTCCTGGCCCTTCTCATACTGAATTGGGTGAGAGGAGGGAACGTCTTGAGGGTCAGATGGAGAGGCAGCCAACATTGGTGGGAGAGAGGGTTGAGCCCGAGCATGAGCCGGAGAGATCTCAGGTGAGGGAGGATCCCCGTGAGAAGGGGGTGAGGGTCTGTCAGGTAGACCTGTGGTGTCCGAGACAGTGGGTTCGCAGGTGAAGAGGGAGCCCAGTGGGGCAGAAGAGGTATGGAGATCTCAGAGGATTAGGAGCCCCCCGGAGCGGTTGACATATGTGGTACCAGGAGAACCAAGTGTGATTTCTACTGCTCTGGGTAGTTATGTCACTGCTTTCTGCACCTGGGTTGGGTTTTGGGTGTTGCAAGAAGCTTTGGGGAACTCTAGTAATGCCATGAGGGCATGACATTTGCTGGTGGGGAGAGAATGTACAATGTCCGGTGTATGTTACTAAAAAGGGCTTCTTTGGTTCGTTACGAGTAGGGATGTTTCTTTGTCTGTTAAATGTTTCTCTCGCCGTTGTTTCGCTTTAGAATGGCTAATATGGTAATTGTATTCATTTGTTAATCAATGGGGAATGTTATTGTGTTTTGTGCGGCTGGAAACTTGGGGGAGGGGTTGCGCGGGCTTGGGAGTGAAGGGAGTCGGGAGGGAGACGCCGAGGAAGGTGGACGTGCGCTCGGAAGACCACCGGGGAGTCCGAGGTGGAAGACGTGGAAGTCGGAGGCAAGCGGCGAGGGGTCGAATGGTTCGCTGGTTGAGCTCCTACGAGTGCACTAACTGACTGAACAATAAGTTGGCGCCTTTTGTTTTTTTCTTATATATATATATATATATATATATATATATATATATATATATATATATATATATATATATATATATATAGTATTGCCTAATACGCTTTTAATTTTAGTAAACTCTGTAAAGTGTATTTCATACCGGTATTTGTTGTGGGTTTGATACTGTTGGCGGGCGCGAGGCATAAATGCGATTCTCACAGCACCTGCGTGTACGGGAGGCGGGGTTGGTTGGTGGCTGGATCTCCTTTTCCCCTAGACATATACCAGCCTGTTGGGTAAGTGATACACTACAAATATCTGCTACCTCCTTGCAAACTTGCTCCTCCAAATCTCGCTCCCCATTAGGTGGTCTATAATACACCTCTATAAGTCTTACTACACCTTTCCCATTCCTCAATTCCACCCAAATAGGCTCGCTAAACGAGTCCTCTAATCTATCCTGCCAGAGCACCGCTGTAATATTTTCTCTGACAAGCAATGCAACACATCCTCCTCTTGGCCCTCCGATTCTATCGCACCAGAAGCAACAAAATCCAGGAATATTTAGTTGCCAATCACACACCTCCTGCAACCATGTTTCACTAATAGTTACAACCTCATATTTCCAACTATCAGTCCATGCTCTAAGCTCATCCACATTTCTTACAATGCTCCTAGAATTAAAATAAATGCATTTAAGAAATTTTCCACCTCTTCCTCTCTGCTTATCTCTAACAGTACAAAGAACTTTACTGTCTTCTTTTTCTTCCTTCTCCCATACATCTGTTCCTACACTCTGGATCCCCAAACCCCTCATATCTAGTTTAAATCCACTGGAGCCTCTCTAGCAAACATACCTGCAAGAATATTTGTCCCCTCCAGTTCAGTTGTAAACCGTCCCGCCGGAACAGTTCTTGCCTTCCCTGGAAAACTGCCCCTCCTGACCTCATAGTTTCTATAAATCTGAAGCCCTCCCTCTTGCACCATGTCTTCAGCCATGTGCTGATCTGCACTATCTTACTATTTCTAAACCCAGCTGCATGTGGCACTGGTAGCAATCCTGAAGGTCCTGTCCTTTAACTTGGCACCTAACTCCCTAACCTCAACTTTCAGAATCTCCTCACTCTTCGTACCCACGTCATTGGTTCCCTACATGGACCACGACGTCCGGCTGCTCGGCCTCCCTCTTGATAATACTGAGAACTCGATCCGAGATATCGCGGACCCTGGAACCAGGGAGGCAACAGACCATCCGGGATTCTCGATCTCTTCCACAGAACCTCCTACCTGTCCCCCTAACTATCGAATCCCCTAACACTACTGCTCTCCTCTTTTCCCTCCTTCCCTTCTGAACTGAGGGTCCAGTCTCGGTACCAGAGACACAACCACTGCAACTTGTCCGATAGATGGTCCCCACCAACAGTATCCAAAACGGTATACTTACTGCTGATGGGGACGGCCACAGGGGTGCTCTGCTCTTCCTGTCTATTCCCCTTCCCTCTCTTGATCAAATGGACAAGAGTGCAATGCAGAGAACTGGGAAATAAAACCTAAACTGATTTTTTTTAAATGTTCAAACGAAAGCTATCTTACCTCCAAAAAGTCCTGTATATTGTACATAATGAAACACAATGTCCTGAATGAAATTAAAACCACACAATAAGTTAAGACAATTTTTAAATGAAATCCACCGGCAAACACTGTAATGACTGCATTTCATATCTTTCTACCTGATATATTTGACCCTGAAATAGTATCCACCAATGTCTACTACAAACCTACAGACTCCCACATCTACCTAGACTATTCCTCCTCCCACCCTGTCTCCTGCAAAAATGCTATCCCTTTCTGTCAATTCCTCCGCCTCCGCTGCATCTGCTCTCAGGATGAGGCATTTCATCTCAGGAGAAAGGAGATGTCTTCCTTTATTAAAGAAAGGGGCTTCCCTTCGTCCACTATGCTCTCCATCGTGTCTCACGTATTTCACGCACCTCTGCCCTCACCCTATCCCCCTGCAGGCCCACCAGGAATAGAGTAACCCTGGTCCTAACCTATCACCTGATCAGCCTACAGATTCAACATCGAATCCTCCGTAACTTCCGGCACCTCCTACAGGATCCCACCACCAGACACATTATCCCCTCCCCCCACTCTCGGCTTTCCGCATTGATCGCTCCCTCTGGGACTCCCTTGTCCATTCAACCCCCCCCCATCCCTCCCCACTGACCTCCCTCCGGGCACTCATCCCTGCAAATGGAAGAAGTGCTACACCATCCCCCACACTTCTTCCCTCACCACCATCCCAGGCCCCAGACAGTCCTTTCAGGTGAGGCACCACTTCACCTGCGAGTCTACTAGGGTGATATACTGTATCCGGTGCTCCCGATGTGGCCATTTATACATTGGGGAGACCCACCGCAGACTGGGAGACTCGGTCCTCCAGCAGTGGCAGGATCTCCCTGTGGCCACACACTTCAATTCCACAGACCACTCCCAATCCGACATGTCTGTCCATGGCCTCCTCTACCGTCAAGATGAGGCCACACGCAGGTCGATGGAGCAATACCTTATCTCCCACCTAGGTAGCCTCCTACCTGCCGGCATAAACATTCAACTCACAGACCTCCGTTGCTACCCCTTACCCCATCACTATCTATAATTTTAGTCTGGTTCTCTTTCTCTCTCTTTTCCCCCCTCACTATAATCTCTCCCCAGTCCTACCTTTCTTTCTCTTTTATTTCCCATAATTCTCCACTTTCCCCCTTGCCCATTTCCCTCCAGCCTATCACTTCCCAGCTCTCTACTTTATCCCTCCCCCCCACTTCTTATCCCCCCTCGACCATCCCATGTTACTTCACTCCTGATGAAGGGTTTCAGCCCAAAACGTCGTCATTACCTCCTCCCATAGATGCTGTCTGGCCTGCTGAGTTCTGCCAGCATTTTGTGTTTTTATTTCATCCAACTTTTGTATGCGTTGAGAAGGGGTGGTCGTTTCTTCGGCAGTTTGAACGGAGCACGACTGTGCAAGCACAGGAAAGTCGGACGGTGAGGCTGCGGGAGAGTTTAAAAAGTGAGCAGATTAACAGAGCGGGCGACGGAGCAGAGGGAGACCGAGTAGGAAGACTTCGGCGAGGAGAGGCTGAGGACGAGCTTGCTCCCTGTGAGGCAAGGCCGGGTAAGTTACTTTAATAACTCTAATTAACAGGAGTAGGTAATGGAGGCAGTTGAGTTCTCCGTTTGCAGTATGTGGGAAGTCACGATTGTCCCTGATGACTACACCTGCAAAAGGTGCATCCAGCTGCAGCTCCTGACGAACCGGGTTAGGGAACTGGAGCTGGAGCTGGAGCTGGATGAACTTCGGATCGTTCGGGAGGCAGAGGCAGAAATAGACAGGAGTTTCAGGGAGATGGTCACCCCTAGGAGTCAGGAGACAGGGAGTTGGGTGACTGTCAGGAGAGGGAAGGGGAATAGACAGGAAGAGCAGAGCATCCCTGCGGCCGTTCCCATCAACAATAAGTATACCGTTTTTGACCCTGTTGTTGGGGACGACCTACCAGAGACAAGTTGCAGTGGTTGCGTCTCTGGCACCTAGACTGGACCCTCAGCTCAGAAGGGAAGGAGGGAAAAGAAGAGAGCAGTAGTGATAGGGGATTCAATAGTTAGGGGGACAGATAGGAGGTTCTGCGGGAGAAATCAAGAATTCTGGATTGTCTGTTGCCTCCCTGGTGCCAGGATCCGTGATATCTCGGATAGAGTTCTTGGTATTCTCAGGACGCAGGGTGAGCAGCCAGATGTCGTGGTCCATGCAGGGACCAATGATGTGGATAGGAAGAAGGAGGAGGTCCTGCAAAGAGAGTTTAGGGAGTTAGGTGCAAAGTTGAAAGACAGGACCTCCAGGGTTGCTACCCGTGCCACGTGCTAGTGAGGCTAGAAGTAGAAAGATAATGAAGCTAAATACGTGGCTAAGGAGTTGGTGCAGGAGGGAGGGCTTCATGCTTCTGGACAATTGGGCCTTGTTCCAGGGAAGGTGGGACCTATTCCGACAGGATGGGTTGCACTTGAACTGGTGGGAGACTAACATCCTTGCGGGAAGGTTTGCTAGTGCTGCTCCGGGGGGGGGGGGGGGGGGGGGTTTAGACTGGATTTGCAGGGGGAGGGGAACCAGAGTGTTAGAGCAGATAGTGAGGTGAAGGAGGATAAAGGTGATGCGAGAGCTGCGAGTATAGTGCATGGAGTAAAGCCAGATCTTACATAGAAACAGGCTTTGAGAAAAGAACAGCAGAATAAAGGGTAAGGGAGAAGGGCTAAAGTGTGTGTACTTCAATGCAAGAAGCATCAGGAACAAAGTTGATGAACTGAGAGTTTTGATACATACATAGAATTATGATGCAGTGGCCATTACGGTGACTTGGCTGGTACCAGGGTAGGAATGGATTCTCAATATTCCTGGATTTCAGTGTTATAAAAGGGTTAGAAAGGGGGGGCAGAGGGGAGGAAGGGTGGCATTACTGGTCAGGGATACTATTACAGCTACAGAAAGGGTGGGTAATGTAGCAGGATCGTCTTCTGATTCAGTATGGGTGGAAGTCAGGAACAGGAAGGGAGCAGTTACTCTATTGGGGTATTCTATAGGCCCCCTGGTAGCAGCAGAGATACTGAGGAGCAGATTGGGAGGCAGATTTTGGAAAGGTGCAAAAATAACAGGGTTGTTATCATGGGACTTTGTTAAATTAGGGACTTTAACTTCCCTAATATTGATTGGCACCTGATTAGTTCCAATGGTTTAGATGGGGCAGAGTTTGTTAAGTGTGTCCAGGATGGATTCCTGTCACAGTATGTTGACAGGTCGACTAGGGCGAATGCCATACTAGATCTAGCATTAGGTAACAAACTGGGTCAGGTCACAGATCTGTCAGTGGGTGAGCATCTAGGGGACAGTGTTCACCGCTCCCTTACCTTTAGCATTATCATTGAAAAGGATAGAATCAGAGAGGACAGGAACATTTTTAATTGGGGAATCGCAAATTATGAGGCTATAAGGCTAGAACTTGCAGGTGTGAATTGGGATGATGTTTTTGCAGGGAAATGTACTATGGACATGTGGTCGAAGTTTAAGGATCTCTTGCAGGATGTTAGGGATAAATTTGTCCCGGTGAGGAAGATGAAGAATGGTAGGGTGAAGGAACCATGGGTGACAAGTGAGGTGGAGAATCAGATGGAAGAAGGCAGCATACATGAAGTTTACGAAGCAAGGATCAGATGAGTCTATTGAGGAATATTGGGTAGCAAGAAAGGAGCTTCAGAAGGGGCTGAGGAGAGCAAGAAGGAGGCATGAGAAGGCCTTGGCGAGTAGGGTAAAGGAAAACCCCAAGGTATTCTTAAATTTTGTGAAGAACAAAAGGTTGACAGGAAGCATTGGAAAAGATTCAGAGGAGATTTACCAGGATGCTGCCTGGTTTAGAGAGTATGGATTATGATCAGAGATTAAGGGAGCAATAGGTTTAACTCTGGAGAGAAGGAGGATGAGAGGAGACATGATCGAGGTGTACAAGATATTAAGAGGAATAGATAGTGGACAGCCAGTGCCTCTTCCCCAGGGCACCACTGCTCAGTACACGAGGACATGGCTTTAAGGTAAGGGGGGGAAAGTTCAAGGGGGATATTAGAGGAAGGTTTTTCACTCAGAGAGTGGTTGGTGCGTGGAATGCACTGCCTGAGTCAGTGGTGGAGGCAGATACACAGGCGGAATTTAAGAGACTACTAGACAGATATATGGAGGAATTTAAAGTGGAGGGTTTAAGGGCCGGCACAACATTGTGGGCCGAAAGACCCGTACTGTGCTGTATTGTTGTATGTTCGGGCGGTGGTGAGAAAGGGGCTGATCCCGGGATTGTGGAGATCGGGGGCCTGCTGCAGTGGGAAAGGGCCGGAACCGAGTTCTGCCAGATGGCTGAAGGCTCCGAGCTCTCCGGTCCCGCAGCCCGGTTTTAGCTTTGCACCCGAGCCCGGGCTGTGAGATTAGTTAGTTGTCGTTCCCAAGCTGGAAGAGGGTTTGGACTGAAGGGGCCGGATTTAATCACAGATTCTGACCCAGTGAGAGGGTTAGTTTTCCTGTAAGGAGGCAACATCAATGGAAGAAGACACGGGAACTTCATCAATTGCCAGTTGTTTAGCAGAAGTGACCAATCTGTATGTTACCTGACAGAATCAGATATTCACAGTGGTGTCAGAGGAGTTCAGTCTGGTTTATTTCAGGTTGGAGAGGGATGCGGAGTTTTGAAATCAATGCCTTGTGGCACCACCATCGTTAATTTAGCATGTCCGGAGTGGTGGGTCACACAGCACAGGAACAGGCCTTTGGCTGGCCATAACTGTTCTGACCATCCACTCATGGTCTACACTGGTCCCATTTATCAGCACTTGGTTCATAGTCCACTGATCCTGGGCAGTTTCAATGCTCACCCACTTCGTAAATGTGAAGAGACCTGCCTCCACCAACTCCTCGGGCAGTGTGTTCCCGATTTCAACTACCCTCTCTGTGAAAAGTCTCTTCCTCGGATCCCTCTAAACCTCTTTGTCCTCTGCTTGTGTCTATGCCGTCTGATCGGTGACACCTCTGTCCCAGGAATCTGGCCATTATGGGCATCAGAGGCCTTTGATATGGTTCAGCATGGTAAGTTGCTGTGGAAAGTCAGATCACATGGGATCCAGGGGAGCTGGCTAACTGGATGGCTTGATGGTAGGAAGCAGAGCGTGATGCTGGGAGGCTGTTTATTGAACTCGAGGCCCGTGCCTAGTGGTGTTCCACAGGGTTACACCCATTGCTCTCGTTATTTATTAATATTTAATTATATGTGCACAGTTTGTTGAGTTCAATGCCCTACTGCATCTTTCATTGATCCTGTTACTCTTCTATAGATTTGCTAAGTGTTCCTGTAGGAAAAAGAATCTTAGGGTAATATGTGGGGACATGCATGTACACTGATAATAAAATTTACTTTGATCTTGTCATCTGGATCAATAGCTTGGTTGAGAATGTACAGGGTATGGATAGTAGGTTTGTAGCAGGTAATGTCAAACAATTATTTTTTCGGAAAGATATTAAGTATAAACACTCCCCTCTGTTTCCCTCTCCACACTCTATCACCTCCGGCCCTTACTGCCTTCCCTCTCTGCCCCGTCCTCCCTCTCACCCCCAATTTGAGCGTAAGTGAATTATTTTCGGAGAATCTGAAGGGGAATTCTTCACTCAGAGGTTGGTGGGAGTGTGGAATGAGCTGCCAGCGGAAGTAATGGATGTGGGTTCGATTTAGGCACTGAAGAGAAACTTGGGTGATAACATGGATGGGAGGTGTATGGAGGCTATGGTGCAGGTAGTTGGAACTAGGCAGTAAAAACAAAATCAAGTTGGCATTGACTAGAAGGGCTGAAGGGCCTCTTTCAGTGCTGCTGGGCTCTGTGACTCTAATAATATTCTAATTTGTAATTTCCACAGTCAGTGCTTTGCTGCTAATGACTTAACCCAGAAATTTACCCAAACAAGAATTGAAAGACCAGGAGTGCCCAAACCTTTGCATGTCACTGTGTATATTCTGTGCCTTCCGAATCACTTCCAGAAATTCCAGCCATTGCTGCTCTGTTTTCATCCCTGCCCATGTTCTTCTCAAATCAATTTTGAACAATTTTCCTCTCATGCCTCTCTAATTCAGTTTATTCCACATCTGACTTTAGCTTCTCCTTCTCTAATGTCAGGGTGAATTTGATCATATTATGATCACTTGCCCCTAAGGGTTCTTTGAACTTAAGTGACCTAATTAATTCCGGTTCATTACAACACCCAATCCAGAATAGCTGATCCCCAATTGGGCTCAACCACAAGCTGCTCTAAAAAAGCATCTTGTAGGCATTCTAGGAATTCCTCCTCTTGAGACCAACACCATCCTAATTTTCCTAATCACCTGTATGACAATTCCCCATGACCATTGTAACAATGCCCTTTTGGCACGCATTTTCTATCTCCCATTGTAATTTGTGGACCACATACTTACTACTGTTTCGAGGTCTCTATACAACTGCCTTCAGGGATTGTTTATTTACATTTGCTGTTCCTTAATTCTACCCACAGAATCTACACCTTTCAACCTATGCCACCTCCTTCTAATGATTTTGTTTAATATTTTACCAACAGAGCCACACAACCCCACTACCGCTTGTTCTTTCAAGAAACATAAGTATCTGGCAAACTAGAGGACCTGCAGATTCTAGCAATCTACAGAACTACACGCAAAGTGCTGGAGGAGCTCAGCACGTCAGGCAGCATCTATGGATGGGAATCAACATTTCAGGCCAAGACCCTTCATCGGGACTCTTGACACCCACGTATCTGGAATATCAACAAGCAAAGAAAATAGAAAATAGTGTGAAATAGGGAGAACCTTTAACAGAATTTAGTTCAAGGCTTAAAAAAGTTTCCAAATGGAGCTTAACATTTAACAAATACAACACAGGCAATAAACACTTTCATGAATACCGACATTGACTTTTTTAATAAAAATATCTTGGTCCCATTTCAATCAGTAAAATTTACAAAAATAAATAGGAACTGAACTGACAACTTTAGAAACGACTATTTACTCTCAAACCCACTTGTATTAACACTCCCTTGGACAGAAGGGGGAAGAGAAATAACAAATGGAAAAGAAAAATCACACAACAGTCAGATAAAACTTCTAAGTATTTATTTTCATAAAAAATGACCAGGATTCAGCACTCCATGTGTGTATATGCAATCATGATAAGAAATACAGACCAGAAAACCTAAATGAGAGGCCAACTCAGAAAAATGAATCATCACTATGGAAGAAAACATTAACCAGTGGAATGAGTATGACCCTCCATGGGAGACATCCCAACGATCTGAGCAGATGTTGACAAGGAAGCATCGAACACCTGACAGAGAGTTTGAGACCTCTTCCAAGAAAGAGAGGGGTTCCTTACAGAAATACAGGACAAGGTGGTAAACAAGAAAAAAAAAATCAAAAATACATGAAATACAAACGAACAAGGCAGTAATTGCAGAAAATGCCAGGAGAAACCAGACACAATCCAACACATTCCAGGATCCTGCAGCAGTTTAACTCAATCTGATTACTTACACAGGTACAATCAAGTGGCAAACATCATTCACCAGAATCTTGCTTTAGAACACAAACTCATCAATGCCCTCCATCACTTCATAAAGGCACCATCAATTCAAGCCTGATCCAGTTTCAGAGTCAAAATCATACAAATTATATGACAATCAATACATTATTTCAGAGAGGACAATCCATGTTGTTGTTCACCCTCAGCTCAGAGATTTGAGGGGTGAAGAACATCTCAGACAGAACTGCAGTCAGCTCGAATTCTTCAGTCTGCAGGAAATTCAGGGGAAACCTCTTCACCCACACAGTGGTGACTGTTTGGAACCCATCACCACAGGGAGAGCGAGAGGGGAACAACAGGGGAGGATTTAAAAGGACTGTTGTGGAACAGAATCACTGGCAGTGTCCAGCCGGCCTGAGTTGACTCTCTACCGTATAATGGGTGTGTTATAAATTCACTAAGTACTGGAGGCAGAGTTCAAAATAGAACTGATTTGTCTCAGATCCAGAATATTAAACTCCAGTCCCATTAAAGGTGAATGTGCAGCAGAAGAAACTCCTCCCGTGCCCAGAGACCAGGGTGCAGAACTGGGTGTGGTGAGCAGCAGCAATAATTGCAGAGTTCAGCACCAACAGTCGCTCTCGAAATTGCATTCAGCAACGGTGATGGACAAATATCCAGTATGCAGCTTATTGAAACTTTCTCCCCAGTGTGAACCCGGTAGTGTGTCACAAGGTTAGATTAGCGAGTGAATCGCTTCCCACATTCACAGCAGGTGAACGGCCTTTCCCCAGTGTGAACTCAATGATGCACATTTGGTGGAGATGGCTGAGAGACTCACTTCCCAATGAATGACCAGGTGATCGGCCTCTCCCCAGTGTGAACTTGCTGGTGTCTCTGTAGATGAGATGACTGAGTGAATCCCTTTCCACACTCAGAGCAGGTGAACGGCCTCTCCCCAGAATGCTCTTGCTGGTGTTTCTGCAGGGTGGATGATTGAGTGAATCTCTTCCCACAGACTGAGCAAGTGAAAGGCTTCTCCTCACTGTGAACTCGCTGGTGTGCCAGTAGTTCAGATGACCGAGTGAATCCCTTCCCACATTCTGCGCAGGTGAACGGCCGCTCCCTGGTGTGAACTGACTGGTGTCTCAGTAGATTAAATGACCGAGTGAATCCCTTCCTACAGTCTGAGCAGGTGAACGGCTTCTCCCCAGAGTGAGATCGCTGGTGTCTCTGAAGGTCAGACGATTGAGTGAATCCCTTTCCACAGAATGAACAGGTGAACGGTCTCTCCCCAGTGTGAAATCGCTGGTGTATCTGTAGATGAGATGACCGAGCAAATCCCCTCCCACATTCACAACAGGTGAATGGTCTCTCCCCAGTGTGAACTCGCTGATGTGTCAGTAGTTCGGATGACCAAGTGAATCCCTTCCCACAGTCTGAGCAGGTGAACGGCCTCTCTCCGGCGTGAACTCGCTGGTGACTCTGTAGGTGGGATGACCGAGTGAATCCCTTTCCACAGTCTGAGCAGGTGAACGGCTTCACCTCACTGTGAACTCGCTGGTGTGCCAGTAGTTCGGATGACCGAGTGAATCCCTTCCCACATTCTGCGCAGGTGAACGGCTTCTCCCCGGTGTGAGATCGCTGGTGTCTCAGTAGATTAAATGACCGAGTGAATCCCTTTCCACAGTCTGCGCAGGTGAACGGCTTCTCCCCAGAGTGAGATCGCTGGTGTCTATGAAGTTCAGAGGACTGAGTGAATCCCTTCCCACAGACTAAGCAGGTGAACGGTCTCTCTCCAGTGTGAAATCGCAGATGTATTTGTAGATTAGATGACCGAGTGAATCCCTTCCCACAGTCTGGGCAGGTGAACGGCTTCTCCCCAGAGTGAGATCGCTGGTGTCTATGAAGGTCGGATGATTGAGTGAATCCCTTCCCACAGACTGAACAGGTGAACGGTCTCTCCCCAGCGTGAAATCGCTGGTGTATCTGTAGATGAGATGAGCGAGCAAATCCCTTCCCACATTCACAACAGGTGAATGGCCTCTCCCCAGAGTGAACTAACTGGTACAACAGGTGAATGGCCTCTCCCCAGAGTGAACTAACTGGTGTCTGTGTAGGTGAGATGACCGAGTGAATCCTTTCCCACAGTCTGAGCAGGTGAACGGCCACTCCCCACTGTGATCTAACTGGTGTGCCAGTAGTTCAGATGACTGAGTGAATCCTTTCCCACATTCTGAGCAGGTGAACGGCCACTTCCCAGTGTGAACTGACTGGTGTCTCTGTAGGTGGGATGACTGAGTGAATCCTTTCTCACAGTCTGAGCAGGTGAACGGCTTCTCCTCACTGTGAACTCGCTGGTGTGCCAATAGTTCGGATGACCGAGTGAATCCCTTTCCACATTCTGAGCAGGTGAACGGCTTCTCCCCGGTGTGAGATCGCTGGTGTCGCAGTAGATTAAATGACCGAGTGAATCCCTTCCCACAGTCTGAGCAGGTGAACGGCTTCTCCCCAGAGTGAGATTGCTGGTGTCTCTGAAGTTCGGAGGACTGAGTGAATCCCTTCCCACAGACTAAGCAGGTGAACGGTCTCTCCCCAGTGTGAAATCGCAGATGTATCTGTAGATGAGATGACCGAGTGAATCCCTTCCCACAGTCTGGGCAGGTGAACGGCTTCTCCCCAGAGTGAAATCGTTGGTGTCTATGAAGGTCGGACGATTGAGTGAATCCCTTCCCACAGACTGAACAGGTGAACGGTCTCTCCCCAGTGTGAAATCGCTGGTGTATCTGTAGATGAGATGACCGAGCGAATCTCTTCCCACAGTCCGAGCAGGTGAATGGCCTCTCCCCAGTGTGAACTGACTGGTGTCTCTGTAGGTGGGATGACTGAGTGAATCCCTTCCCACAGTCCGAGCAGGTGTACGGCCTCTCTCCAGTGTGAACTCGCTGGTGAGCCATTAGGTCAGATGACCAAGTGAATCCTTCCCCACAAATTCAGCGGATGACCAGCCTCTGCCCAGTGTGAACTGACTGGTGTGTCCACAGGTGGGAAAACCGACCAAATCCCTTCTCACCCACAGAACAGATGAATGGCCTTGTCGAGTGTGAACTTGCTAATGTACCTTCAGTTGAGATGACCATGTGAATCCATTCCCACAGACTGAGCAGGAAGGATGATTGAGTGAATCCCTTGCTCCACTTCTTAAATATCTGGACAGAGACAGCAAAACTGGTGTGTTGTGTTCGAGATTCCTGTAGATTAATTCCTTGTCATTTTTAACCTGTAAAAAGATTTACAAAATTCATCAATGGGTGTAAGACAACATTTCAGATGAGATCACTTGAGTTGTCAAGGTGTGATCTGGCATCACACTGTTACAGTGAAGTTCAACCCAAGTTGGTGAGAGAAATCATCTTCTAACTGGGCACAGTGCTGGTATCTGGAATGACCATCAAACTCTCTGATACTCTCCCTGTCTCTATAAGAATGGGACATTTCTGCCATCTCCAATCTGTGACCTGGCTCAGTTTGACTCTCTCCATTGGTATTATTCCCTGTTCCCACTGAGCTGCATGGGTTCCTGGCCCCACAGAAACTGAAACACTCTCACACAAATAGCCTTTGTTAACGTGCAGCTGGGATTTTCTTTTATGTACCGTTAAATTAAAGTGCCACAGTTTTAATGCCATGTAAATATCTCCTCTTCAGATGTATGGTTGGTCAGCACAACTGTTAAAAGGAATTAGAGTGAATATTAGTATTATTTAAGGTTCCTGTCACAGTCATGGAAAAGAACAACACAGAAACAGACCCCTTTGGCCCATCTAGTTGGTGCTGAGCTATTTAAACTTTCTACTCCCGTACCCTTACCATCCAGGTACATATACAAACCTCCAACATGTTGCAATTGAGCTCACCTGCACCGCTTGTGCTGGCTGCTCATTCCACACCCGGATGATCGTCTGTGTGAAGAAGTTTCCCCTCATGTTTCACTTAACATTTCACCTTTCACCCTTAACCCATGACCTCTGGTTGTAGTCCCACCCCATCTCAGTGGAAAAAGCCAGCTTGCATTTATGCCACCTATAACCCTCAAAATTGTGGTATACCTCCATCAAATCGTCCTCAATCTTCTACATTCCAAGGAATAAAGCCCCAGACCTGTTCAATCTTTCCTTATAACCCAAGTCCTCCAGACCTGGCAACATCCTTGTGAATTTTCTCTGAATTACTTCAACCTCTTTCACGTATTTCCTGTAGACTGGTGACCAAACCTGCACACAATACTCCAAATTAGGCCTCACCGATGTCTTGTACAACTTCAACATGACATCCATCTCCTGTACTCAGTACTTTGGTTAATGAAGGCCAATGTGCCAAAATCTTTCTTTCCATCCCTATCGAACTGTGCACCACTTTCAGTGAAATATAGACCTGTATTCCCAGATCCCTTTCTTCAACAACACTCCTCAGTGCCCGACCAGTCACTGTGTAAGACCCACCCTGGTAGGTCCTACCAAAGTGCAACACCTCACACTTGTCTGCATTAAATTCCATTTTCCATTTCTCAAACCATTTTTCCAGCGGCTCCAGATCACACTGCAAGCCAGGATAGCCTTCTCACAGTCCACTACACTCTCAGTCTTCGTGTCATCCACAAATTTTCTGATCCAGCTAATCATGTTATCATCCAGATGACTGATATAGATGACAAACAACAACAGATCCATCACTGATCCCTGCGGCACACCACTGGTCACAGGCCTCCGGTCAGAGAGGCAACCATCTGCTACCACACTCTGGCTTCTCCCAAAGACAGTGTCTCATCCAATTTACTATCTCATCTTGAATGCTGAGTGACTGAACCTTCTTGACCAACCTCCCATATGAGACTTTGTCAAGTTTCTTGCTAAAGTCCATGTAGACAACATCCACTGTCTTGACCTCAGTCACTTTCTTGATAATTTCGAGACACTCTATAAGATTAGTTAGACATGACCTACCACGCACAAAACAATGCTGCCTATCCTTAATCAGTCCTCATCTAGCCAAATACTTATACAGGTAGTCTCCGAGTTATGAACATCCGACTTACGGACAACTCATACTTATGAACCGAGGAAGGAGAACACCATCTGCCATTTTAAGTCAGATCGCGACACCGTCCACCATTTTAAGTCATTGCCGTTGACACAGTGTTGAGTGTTTAACTTTGTATTTGGCTTAAATTTTTCTTAGTAAGATTCACCCTGACCCCACCCTCGTTCCGGCCAGCCGGTGGCTCAGTGAGATCAGCGCAGGGCTCGAGATTCGAGAACGGAGGTTGCTGAGTTCGATCCAGTGACAGACTGCTGCCATGCTGGGTTGATGTCGATCCAGGGACTCCCGTGTCGTGTTGATGTCGAGCTCATAAAAACACACTGCCACCTCCAGTTTAAATTCCCCATGCGGAATATCGTGGAGGATCAAATACCCAAACCCAGCACAGCCCCCACTTGTCCCATTTAGCCTGTCTCAGTGCGGTGGTCCTTAGGACCCAGTGGACCTCGGGACCGCCACCAGCAGTGTTTCTGTTCCATTGACGGGAAGCGGTCGCAATTGAAAATAAAGTGGAGATAATAAAGCATTTGGAAAGAGATGAAACGCCATCGGTCATGGGAAAAACGTTAGGCTACGGTCAGTCAACGATCAGAACAATTTTACAGGATAACGGATAAAGTGAGAATAATGGAGCATGTGAAAGGCCCTGCCCCGATGGAAGCTACAATTATTACTAAGCAACGCAGTCATTTAATTATTGGAATACATACGTTTCCTAAGTGTTTTATATGCATACAGGTAAATTATATACTATATACTAAGACAAACTTTTGACTAACTGACGCTAAATAATACCGGATGTACTTGTTCCGACTTATGTACAAATCCGACTTAAAGACGGACTTAGGAGAGGAACTCGTACGCAACCCAGGGATGCCTATATATCCGGTTCCTGCACATACGTTCCATTAACATTCTCCCTACTGATGTCAAGCTCACCAACGTACAATTTCTTAGTTTACTTTTAGAGACTTTCTTGAACAGTTGAGCAACATTGTCTGTCCTCCAATCCTGCAGTCCATTACCTGTCACTGGGGATGATTTAAATATCTGTGCTTGGGCCCCAACAATTTCTGCACTTGTCTTCCACAGGGTCCCAGGGAATAACTTGTCAGGCCCAGATTTATCCATTGTAATTTGCCTTAAGACAGCAAACCCCTCCACCTCTGTAATCTGTACAGGGTCCACGAAGTTGATGCTGCTTTGCCTCACTTCTATAGACTGTGTCTAGCTCCAGAGTAAATACAGATGCAAAAATATATTTAAAATATCCCCCATCTCTTTTGCCTTCTGTATAGATTACCATTCTGATCGTCCGGAGGATTAATTTTTTCCCTTGCAATCTTTTTGCTATAAAGATATTGCTTACTTTTATTTCTTTCATAAGTGTTCACTTGAATTTCCTGAACTTCATAACTACACCATGTGGTCCTATCTGCCTTTGCCTGGTATGCACCTCCTTTCTTGTAAAAAAGGGTGTAAATGTTGTCAGCTCCATCTTGGGCACTAGCCTAAAAAGTACCCGAGATATCTTCAGTGAGCGGTGTCTCAGAAAGGCAGCACCCATTATTAAAGACCTCCGGAACCCAGGGCATGCTCTTTTCTCACTGTTACCATCAGGGAGGAGGTACAGAAGCCTGAAGGCACATACTCAGTGATTCAGGAACAGATTCTTCCGCTCTGCCATCTGATTCCTACATGGACACTGAACCCCTGGGCACTATCTCACTTTTTTAATATATATTGTTTCTGTTTTTTGCAAGACTTTTAATCTATTCAAAATCTGTATACTGTATAAAGAATAATAAATAAGATTTATTTATTTATTATTACGATCATTATTTCATAATTTTTATCTATATTTCTTCATGATTCGAAGCAAGAAGGCTGCGAGTGGAACGGCTGAGGGTGTTTTGGAGAGAAGGAATTTTACTACTCGTGGTAAAGACAGGCAAGACTGCGCAGGCCTGTGACGCCAGCCAGTAGAGCAGGAAATGTTTAATAAGAAGACCGCCATATCCAGTGGGCAGCGGAGTGATAGGGCTTTGGCTCAAACAGGCTGCGGCGGTAATAGAACAAGGTAGGTTTAACTGTGTTAATTGTGCAAAGGAGATAGGGAGACAGATTCTGGAAAGGTGTAATAATAACAGAGTTGTCGTGATGGGAGATTTTCATTTCCCAAATATTGATTGGCATATCTCCAGAGCATATATGTCAAACTCTAGGCCTATTATCATTATCTTTGGCTCGCGAAATAATATCTACCGTAGATTCCGGATTATAAGCCGCTACTTTTTTCCCACGCTTTGAACAGCTTTGAACACTGCGGCTTTTACTATGGTGCGGCTAATACATGGTTTTTTTTCATGCCGCCAAAAACATTTTGCCTCGTAACAGTAGACCAATAAAATTGATGAGTAGTTCACAGAGGTCCAATGAAATTGTACGATAAATCAAGCACACTTTCACAATTAGATTATTGTAAATCAGTCATTTGTACTCACCCTCATCAACATGGAAAACACTCAAAGAAAAGCATTGTGCTGCCTTTATGGCAGTTATTTAGTTTATAATATTTTCGCTTAGTAATTCATTTGTTAGTATTTTCTAGTTAAAGTTAGAAGTGTTTTAAGTATATTTGTTTTCTGTGCTACATCCCGGAATGCTACGACGTCACATCCGGTTTCGCCGCGTCTTGTGGGGAAAATACCGGTTTGCGATAAACGGAAAGGAGGGACGAGCGCATTAGACCCGCGCGAGAACGCTGCAAACATATGATGCAGCTTTTAAGTTAAAGGCGATCAATAACTTTTCCTGGTAGGCTGCAGTATATACTTTTTTTACCAGTCGTTAGGAGATATTGGAATGTTGTTTGTGCACTGTTCAGTAAAAAAGTATACGCAACGTAATTTGTGTGTTACCGATACGTATGTATATTTAAAAGTAGCCGTGTTACAGGCACGGTTCGAAAAAAAGCATTTGCAATATGTATTTGTTTATGTTACCATACGGATTTAATTAAAAGTTAAAAAATCCTCACGTGTAATATCTTTCTGTGTAAATATCTCATATTACAACGTGGGACACCTGCGGCTTAAAATCCGGTGCGGCTTGTACAAGTACAAAATTGATTTTCTTTCTAAAATTAGAGCCTGCGGCTTTTAATCAGGTGCGCTCTGTAGTCCGGAATCTACGGTAATTACTATTAAAGCTGGCCCCAGTAATCGAAGCGCCTATGACGTATGATATGGCTAATGCTGAGTTTATTCAGGTACCAGATTTTCAGGGTTTTTAGTGTTTATTCGGCAGTCTTGCCCGGCAGTCTTCTTCATAAGAAACGGAATTTGTAAAGTGAAACACTTTGTAGTTATAGCAGAGACTGAGACACATGAGAGCAGGCTGAAAAAACGGAGGCAACGAAAGCTGCGTTCGCACGCGTCTGACTGATCCGGCCCGCATGAAGCTGCATTTTCCTCAATCTGGCCCGTGACCTAAAATGAGTTTGACACCCATGCTCTGGAGCAAGGGGTTTAGATGGTGTGGAATTTTAGGTGTGTTCAGGAAGGTTTCTTGACACATTATGTAGATAAGCCTACAAGAGGAGTGACTGTACTTGATTTGGTATTGGAAAATGAACCTGGTCAGGTGTCAGATCTCTCAGTGGGAGAGAATTTTGGAGATAGCAATCGTAATTCTATCTCCTTTACTATAGCATTGGAGAGAGATAGGAACAGACAAGTTAGAAAAGTGTTTAATTGGAGTAAGGGGAATTATGAGGCTATCAGACAGGAACTCAGAAGCTTACATGGGAACGATGTTCTCAGGGAAAGGTACGGAAGAAATGGGGCAAATGTTCAGGGGATATTTGTGTGGAGTTCTGCATGGGTACATTCCAATGAGACAGGGAAGTTATGGTAGGGGACAGGAACCGTGGTGTACAAAGGCTGTAGTAAATCTAGTCAAGAAGAAAAAAAAAAGCTTACGAAAGATTCAGAGAGCTAGGTAATGTTAGAGATCTAGAAGATTATAAGGCGAACAGGAAGAGCTTAAGAAGGAAATTAGGAGAGCCAGATGGGGCCATGAGTAGGCCTTGGCGGGCAGGATTAAGGAAAACCCTAAGGCATTCTACAAGTATGTGAAGAGCAAGAGGATAAGACGTGAAAGAATAGGACCAATCAAATGTAAGAGTGGGAAAGTGTGTATGGAACCAGAAAAAACAGCAGAGGTACTTAATGAATATTTTAATTCAGTATTCACTATGGAAATAAATACTTGGTGATTGTAGTGATGACTTGTAGCGGACTGAAAAGCTTGAGCACGTCGATATTAAGAAAGAGGATGTGCTGGAGCTTTTGGAAAGCATCAAGTTGGATAAGTTGCCTGGACCGATTGAGAGGTACTGTGGGAGGCGAGGGAGGAGATTGCTGAGCCTCTGGCGATGATCTTTGCATCATCAGTGGGTTTGGGAGAGGTTCCAGAGGATTGGAGGGTCGCGGATGTTATTCCCTTATTCAAGACAGGGAGTACAGATAGCCCAGGAAAATATAGACCAGTGAGTTTTACCTCCGTGGCTGGTAAGTTGATGGAGAAGATCCTGAGAGGCAGGATTTATGAACATTTGGAGAGGTAGAATATGATTAGGAATAGTCAACATGGCTTTGTTAAGCAACACACACAAAATGCTGGTGGAACGCAGCAGGCCAGGCAGCATCTATAAAGAGAAGTACTGTCGACGTTTTGGGCCGAGACCCTTCGTCAGGACTAACTGAAAGGAAAGATAGTAAGAGATTTGAAAGTAGGAGGGGGAGGGGAAAATGCGAAATGATAGGAGAAGATCGGAGGGGGTGGGGTGAAGCTGAGAGCCGGAAAGGTGATTGGCAAAAGGGATACAGAGCTGGAGAAGGGAAAGGATATGGGACGGGAAGAAAGGGGGAGGGGAGCACCAGAGGGAGATGGAGAACAGGCAGAGTGATGGGCAGAAAGAGAGGGAAAAAAGGAGGGGGGTAAAAAAAATATATCAGGGATGGGGTAAGAAGGGGAGGAGGGGCATTAACAGAAGTTAGAGAAGTCAATGTTCATGCCATCAGGTTGGAGGCTACCCAGCCAATATACAAGGTGTTGTTCCTCCAACCTGAGTGTGGATTCATCTTGACAGTAGAGGAGGCCATGGATAGACATATCAGAATGGGAATGGGATGTGGAATTAAAATGTGTGAGATCCTGCTTTCTCTGGCGGAGAGAGCATAGGTGTTCAGCGAAACGGTCTCCCAGTCTGCACCAATATATAAAAGGCCACACCGGGAGCACCAGACGCAGTAGACCACACCAGCTGACTCACAGGTGAAGTGTCGCCTCACCTGGAAGGACTGTCTGGGGCCCTGAACAGTGGTGAGGGAGGAAGTGTAAGGGCAGGTGTAGCACTTGTTCCGCTTACAAGGATAAGTGCCAGGAGGGAGATCGGTGGGAAGGAACAGGGGGGACGAATGGACAAGGGAGTCACGTAGGCAGCGATCCCTGCAGAAAGCAGAAAGATGGGGGGGGGAGGGAAAGATGTGCTTGGTAGTGGGATCCCGTTGAAGGTGGCGGAAGTTACGGAGAATTATATGTTGGACCTGGAGGCTGGTTGGGTGGTAGGTGAGGACAAGGAAAACCCTATCCCGAGTGGGGTGGTGGGCAGATGGGGTGAGGGCAGATGTGCGGGAAATGGGAGAGATGCGTTTGGGAGCAGAGTTGATGGTGGAAGAAGGGAAGCCCCTTTGTTTAAAAAAGGATGACATCTCCTTCGTTAAATTCAATACCGTGATGGTTTTGTCAAGGGCAGGTCCTGCCTTACAAGCCTAAGCCTAACTGAATTTTTTGAGGATGTGACTAAACACATTGATGAAGGAAGAGCAGTAGATGTAGTGTATATGGATTTCAGCAAGGCATTTGATAAGGTACCCCATGCAAGGCTTATTGAGAAAGTAAGGAGGCATGGGATCCAAGGGGACATTGCTTTGTGGATCCAGAACTGGCTTGCCCACAGAAGGCAAAGAATGGTTGGAGATGGGTCATTTTCTGCATAGAGGTTTGTGACCAATGGTGTGCCTCAGGGATCTGTTCTAGGACCCTTAGTCTTCGTGATTTTTATAAATTACCTGGATGAGGATGTGGAGGGATGGGTTAGTAAATTTACTGATGACACAAAGGTTGGGGGTGTTGTGGACAGTGTGGAGGGATGTCAGAGGTTACAGCGGGACATTGATAGAATGCAAAACTGGGCTGAGAAGTGGCAGATGGAGTTCAACCCAGATAACTGTGAAGTGGTTCATTTTGGTAGGTCAAATATGATGGCAGAATATAGTATCAATGGTAAGACTCTTCGCAGTGTGGAGGATCAGAGGGATCGTGGGGTCCGAGTCCATAGAACGCTCAAAGCAGCTGCGCAGGTTGGCTCTGTGATTAAGAAGGCGTACGGTGTATTGGCCTTCCTCAACCGTGGAACTGAATTTAGGAGACGAGAGGTAATGTTGCAGCTATATGGGAGCCTGGTCAGACCCCACTTGGAGAACTGTGCTCAGTTCTGGTCGCCTCACTACAGGAAGGATGTGGACGCATAGAAAGGATGCAGAGGAGATTTACAAGGATGTTGTCTGGATTGGGGAGCATGCCTTATGAGAACACGTCGAGTGAACTCGGCCATTTCTCCTTGGAACGACGGAGGATGAGAGGTGACCTGATAGAGATGTACAAGATGATGAGAGGCATTGATCATGTGGATAGTCAGAGGCTTTTTCCCCAGGGCTGAAATGTTTGCCACAAGAGGACACAGGTTTAAGGTGCTGGGGAGTAGGTACAGAGGAGATGTCAGGGGAATTTCTTTACGCAGAGACTGGTGAGTGCGTGGAATGAGCTGCCGGCAATGGTGGTGGAGGTGGGTACGACAGGGTCTTTTAAGAGACTTTTGGATAGGTACATGGAGCTTGAAAACGACGGGTATCCCTAGTAATTGCTCGGTAGGGACATTTTCGGCATAACTTTGTGGGCCGAAGGGCCTGTATTGTGCTGTGGGTTTTCGATTTTTCTATATTATGAATTGGATTGAACTGCTGCTGCAATGTTAACAAATTTCACGACACATGCAGGTGATAATCAACTTGATTCTGATTGTGATTGTATTTTGATCTGGGAGAGGAAAGCCAAAGTGATGATGGAGGATTCGTTAGTTTTATGAACAAAACATCTGTAGATGTGAACTTACCACTATCCAGGACAATTACTGAGACAGGCGGGTAAAAAGAGTCCGAAGGATCACTGGGGACTGGAGTGATCCTCGGACTCGAGTGGTAGCAAACTGTTACCATCTGGGAAACGGTACCGACAGTCTCTCAGACATCACCTCCCCCCCAGGCCATTAGACTGATTAATTCATTCCGATAGTGGCACTAGCAAGCCTTTCCACTAGGATATTAGTCCCCTTCTGGTTCTGTTCCCCGAAAGAACGGATCACATATCACCCCTTTGACTTTCCAATGCCAGGTAATCATCCCCCAACAGTTTCGAAAGTGGTCCACCTGTTGTTGTGTGGGATGGCCACAAGAGGACTCTGTGATGTCTATTTAACCTCGTTCCCCTTCCTGACTTTCACCCAGTTTCCTGTGTTCTGTACCTTGGGTGTAACTCATGTCATACCTATCACTCCCCCGGCTCCTGGATGATCCGGAATTCATCCATTTCCAGCTCCAACTCCTTAAACTGCAGCTGGATGCACACCTTACAGGTGAGGGCATCAGGGACACTGGAGGTCTCCCCACCTTCCCACCAATGTTCCCTCTAATTCGAAATGACCAGAGGGCACATAAAGCATTTATTCTGCAGTTTTTAACCTAGTGACAACATGTGCACAGTGAATTTTATATAGAGAGGTATTCACTTTATCAGCTAGAAAATCACTGTCAATAAGAACTTTGATCTCCCCTGGGACTGATCGAGTTCATCTGCACTCTCACACAACCTATGTAGCAGGCCTGTAGTGGGTAATGAAGGATTTTCTCTCAGGAGCTTTTGTACACTGTCCATATGTGATTTTCTAGCTAAATGATGCCTTAAAAAGTCAGATTTCCAAATATTACTCCACTTCCTCCCACTTGCAAATTCTCCAGCAATTTTTACATCACCACAATACACAGATAACACCAGTTTCTGTATTGTACATAAATATTTCCCCTGAACCCTCCCACAGGTGACTGACGGTGGTGAACTCATTGATGGCAATGCCAATGAACATGAAGGGAAGGGCAGTAGTCTGTCTCATTGGAGTCTGGCACATTTGTGATGTGAAAGCTACTTGTTGCCTGGAGCAAAGGTGTTTGATATCATTATGAACCCAGAGAGAATGGGTCAAAACATATCCTCACCGGTACAAAAGTTCAGAACAAGAAGAGGTGGAACAAGCAACACACACAAAATGCTGGAGGAACTCAGCAGGCCAGGCAGCATCTATGGAAAAGAGTCCTAATACTGAGTTCCTCCAGCAATTTGTGTGTGTTGCTTGGATTTCCAACATCTGCAGATTTTCCTCGTTTGTGATTGGAGGTAGAACAAAGGTGAAAAAAACTTACTCCCTGACATCTCCTACGTACCTACTTCCAAGCACCTTAAAGCTGTGCCTCTCTACAGATTTTCTCTTGTTTGTGAATAGAGCAGGTGATTTTCTCAACTGGTGATGTAAAAGATTTTGTTCCCTTTCTCCAAGTTCCCAATCTTTGCATTTAGACAGCTGGAGCTCAGCTCAGTCTGAGAGATCCATCGGTTCCCATTCCCTCATCAGCCGGAAGCTCCCCCGGGGCCCATGTACGGATCGTGGAGCTGAGAGACAGGGAAGAGAGTAGGACTGTCCTGGGATAGCGGGCCACGGTGTCCGGATATCACAGCAATTGTCCCTCAGTCAGTGTTGAAAACTTTGGGCTGCAGATTCTGTTACCTTCTTCTTCTTGTTTTACGGCGGTTGGCACCCAGCTAAATGATGCATTACCGCCACCTTCTGCTCCGGAGAGTGGATCAGACGAGAGACTCACACCCTAAATCCCTTCACCCATTCACACACACCCTAATCTACTCTTTATCCTTTCCTCTTTGGCCGTCCCAGTACCCTATTCCTGCTTATCCATCATATCCTCTTAAAAATAAAACCCTGTATCCCTTAAGAAAGCTAAAAGTACCCTGATCCGTGCCCTCTCACCCATGCCCAGTAACCCTTTTACTGTGAATTCCTGCACCCCCAATTCCCTTAGATTAATTCTCATCATCTCTCTCTGCATCCCGTACTTCCCTCAACTCAGACTACATGTTCTACTGACTCCTCTTCCTGACATTCCTCACACAGTCTTGTCTGGTGTTCCCCTATCAATTTCAGTGTTTTGTTTAGTGCACAGTGCTCCAGCCTTAACCGAGTCCACACGGTTTCCTCTTCAGTATCCACTGCCTACCCTAGTACCTGTAACACTCCACTGGATTTGAGATAAATGCCTCCCTTTCCCCTCCCTCTCCCATCTTTCTTGCCACATTTTGATAATTCTTTCCCAGATTAGCCTCTGCTTTACTGATACTAATGTGCATTTCTGCATTTTCTTTCTTTAACGCCCTCTCTGCCAACTCTTCCACCCTCTCGTTTCCCTTCACCCCTACATGTGCTTGAACCCATAGAAATTTAACCTGACATCCCCAATTTGCAACTCTTGTGACGCGACTGACTGAAGGACTTCATAAAGTACATCTTGCCGGCTGTTTGAGTGAAAAGACCTTAAACTTGCTGGAACTGAGGATGAATCTGAGCATATCAACACTTTGACTAGTCTAGCTTTCTCCACCCAACACAACACAACCAACACTGCCAACATCTCCACTGTATTCACCGCAAACTTATCAGATGTTCTTCTGCTGACTGCAATTTCTTTAGCTGGTAAAGCCACCCCAAACCCTGTCACTCCTATTTCAGGTTCCTCAGCACCATCCGTATAAATCTGAGTATAACCACTATACTTTTCCATCACAGGACAGTTAAATGCACTTACCAAATCAGTTTTATATTTTCCTTTCCTTTTTGCCAGTCTATGTCAGGCCATATAATCTTCCATGGAGCTACAACCAGATAAATTACTGAAAGACTTATTCTTAGATCAAACACTCCACATTCTTTAGCAATATCATTCCCTACCCGACTAAAGTTATCCCTCTGAAACTTCCCATTCTCCCAGCACTCCTGCAACACTCCTTTTGCAGGGTGAGAATCATTGTGCCCCTGCAAATTAGCCCAATAGTTTGCCATCAATTGCTTCCTTCTTAATTCCAAAGGCATTACTCCCATTTCTACCTGTAGGGCTGATACTGGTGATGTTTTAAAAGCCCCACTGCACACTCTCAAAACCTGAGCCTGAATCACATCCAGTTTCCTTATACGAGACCTAGCTGCTGATCCATATGCTACACTTCCATAATCCAACACAGATCTTACTAAAGCCACATACATTCTCTTTAATGCTGAACAACTTGCTCCTCACGTTCCTCTCCCACAGGCGTTGCTCTTCTTATTTTGTTGCAAAAACTCCCCCAACTTGCCCTTTTAGCTTGAGTATATTTGTTCTGACCACTGCCTGTTCCTTATATTGAAGCAAATGCTGCATATTATCGGTTCTTTTAACTAGTCTGAATGCTCTATTTCTGTTTTTTACAGCCTGACAACATTCCCCTGTCCACCATGGAACCAGTTTTCTATTCATCCTATTTTTACTCCTGGGTATAGATCCTTCTGCTGCCATAATAATTGCTGAAGTCACCTGACTGTTTAATTCATCTATATTTCCAGAAATGTCAATGCTTCACTCAACTTCCCAAACTTACCCCAATCTGTTTTTCCAAACACCCACTTTGGGATTCCACCACCTGGTCTTATTTCAACTCTTTCACCCACTGAACATAAAACTGGGTAGTGATCACTGCCTACTGTTGAAGCAGTCCAAACTCCCCAGTTACTAACTCCAGCCAAGTTATTAGACATTAATGTAATATCCAATACTGATTCAGTTCCTGTTGTTCCTTGTTCCTCTACCATCATTCATACACACCAAATCCCTTTCTTCCATCAAATCTTCACTTACCTTTCCATTTGAATCTGTACTCGGATCCCCCCATATTGTGCTGTGAGCATTGAAATCTGCACACCACACTACTTTATGTCTGTTTTGTCCTTGAATCCTCAGTAGGCTATCCAAATCCAACCTTTTACATGGATTGTAGTAGTTAATTATAACCACTTACTCCTCTCTCTCCCACACTTCCACCACTACGATCATCTCCAGGTATACCTTGCTTGATTAACATAGCACAACCCTCTCCTCCCCTTAGATTTCTATCTTTCCTTATCATTGTATATCAATATACCACAAAGTCTAAAGCTGGTTTCAACCAAGTTTCCTGAATACACACTACATCCAGTTTTACAACCATTTCTTTAATAAAGTGCTTGAATTCCTGGCTATTGGCCAGTAAGCTCCTTGCATTCCATTGGAAATGAATCACCATAATGAATATACCAACCTATGAAACTTCCTGGCTTGACTGATTAGTGAGGTTCTCCCTCACTTCTTCCCATGTCAGTCCTACTAACCCTAAATGGTTCACTGTTGCTTTGACCACCAGCTGAATCTTTTCACTTTTTGACTTTACCTCAGCCGTACTATTAATCACTCCTGCAATGAATGTTACTCGAGCCTTTTTGTCTACATAAATCCTGCCATTTGTTCTTTGTTGCATCTCTCGCATCCTATTGCTCCCTGTCCATTAGGAGCACTATTCTGTTCTCTTGACATTCTTACAGCTTCTGCACAAGTGATCTTTTCTTTTCACTCTTATTTCTTGAATTTTATTCTCCCGTCTCATATACTCAAACCCACTATTTGCCACATTATGAGCTCCTCCACAATTACAACATTTTGTCTGCACTCCTGTTCCGCACTTTCCATATTCATGATCATCCCCCACATCTAGCACATCTCCTCTGCCTATTACACTGTTTAGCTATGTGTCCAAACCTTTGACAATTATAACACCTCAATGGCTTTGGGAGGTAGTTACAGCTAAGGAATAGGGCACAGGTAATTGGGTTACCATCAGGCGAGGGAAGGGGAAAGGGCAGGCAGAGCAGGGTTCCCCTGTGGCCATTCCCCTCAACAAGTATACTGATTTGGATATTTTTGGGGGGGGGGGGGTGGGAAATGACTTACCTGGGACAAGCTGCGGCAGCCGGATCTCTGGCACTGAGTCCGGTTCTGCAGTGCAGAAGGGAGGGGGAAGAAGAGGAGAGTGGTAGTGATAGGGGACTCCATAGTCAGGGGTACAGACAGGAGGTTCTGTGGTCGTGACAGAGACTCCCGGATGGTTTGTTGCCTCCCGGGTGCCTGTGTCAGGGATGTCTCTGATCGCGTGCACAGCATTCTGAGGTGGGAGGGTGATCAGCCAGATGTCGTGGTACACATCGGTACCAATGACGTAGGCAGAAAGAGTCAGGAGGTCCTGAAGAGTGAGTACAGAGAGCTTGGTAGGTAGTTGAAAAACAGGACCTCGAGGGTAGTAATCTCCGGATTGCTGCCTGTGCCACGTGCCAGTGAGGGTAAGAATAGGAAGCTCTGGAGGATGAACACATGGCTGAGCAACTGGTGTAGGGGGCAGGGTTTCAGATTTCTAGATCATTGGGACCTCTTCTGGGGCAGGTGGGACCTGTACAAGAGAGACGGGTACAAGACTTGCCAGGAGGATTGCTACTGTTATTGGGGAGGGTTTAAACTAGATTTGCAGGGGGATGGGAACCAGAGTGCCAGAGTAGATAGTGGAACGGGGGTAAAAATAAATGATGTTAGTAATTCATGCAAAGTCACAAATAGCAAGGTTTGTGGTAGTAATAATCTTCTGAGGTGAGTATATTTCAATGCGAGGAGTATTGTGGGAAAGGCAGACGAGCTGAGGGCCTGGAGTGACACATGGAATTATGACATCATAGCCATTACTGAAACTTGGCTACAGGAGGGGCAGGACTGGCAGCTCAATGTTCCAGGGTTCCGATGTTTCAGACGTGATAGAGGCAGAGGGATGAAGGGTGGGAGGGTGGCTTGGCTAGTCAGGGAAAATATTATAGCAGTGCTTCGGCAGGACAGATTAGAGGGCTTGTCTACTGAGGCCATATGGGTGGAGCCGAGAAACAGGAAAGGTATGACCACATTAATAGGTTTGTATTATAGAGCACCCAATAGTCAGCAAGAATTGGAGGAGCAAATCTGCAGAGAGATAACAGACAACTGCAGGAGACAGAAAGTTGTGATTGTAGGGGATTTTAATTTTCCACATATTGATTAGGACTCCCAAACTGTTAAAGGTCTAGATGGGTTAGAGTTTGTGAAATGTGTTCAAGAAAGTTTTCTAAATCAATATATAGATGTACCAACTAGGAAGGATGCAATATTAGATCTCCTATTAGGAAATGAGTTAGGACAGGTGATGGAAGTGTATGCAGGGGAACACTTTGGTTCCAGTGATCATAATATCATTAGTTTCAACTTGATCATG
Organism: Hemitrygon akajei; assembly: GCF_048418815.1. Classification (NCBI taxonomy): domain Eukaryota; kingdom Metazoa; phylum Chordata; class Chondrichthyes; order Myliobatiformes; family Dasyatidae; genus Hemitrygon; species Hemitrygon akajei. Next base: position 7,580,879 of record NC_133132.1, on the reverse strand, counting down.
GATAAAGATAGATCTGGTCCTCGGGTTGAAGTACTAAACTGGAAAAAGGCCAAATTTGAAGAAATGAGAAAGGATCTAAAAAGCGTAGATTGGGACAGGTTGTTCTCTGGTGAGGATGTGATTGGTAAGTGGGAAGCCTTCAAAGGAGAAATTTTGAGAGTGCAGAGTTTGTATGTTCCTGTCAGGGTTAAAGGCAAAGTGAATAAGAATAAGGAACCTTGGTTCTCGAGAAATATTGGAACTCTGATAAGAAGAGAGAGATGTATAACATGTATAGGCAACAGGGAGGAAATAAGATGCTTGAGGAGTATAAAAAGAGTAAGAAAATACTTAAGAAAGAAATCAGGAGGGCTAAAAGACATGAGGTTGCTTTGGCAGTCAGGGTGAAGGATAATCCTAAGAGCTTCTACAGGTATGTTAAGAGCAAAAGGATAGTAAGGGATAAAATTGGTCCTCTTGAAGATCAGAGTGGTTGGCTGTGTATGGAAACAAAAGAAATGGGAGAGATATTAAATGGTTGTTTTGCATGTGTATTTACTAATGAAGTCTATGGAAACAAGGCAAACAAGTAGGGAGATCATGGAACTTATACAGATTAAAGAGGAGGAGGTGATTGCTGTCTTGAGGCAAATCAGAGCAGATAAATTCCCAGGATCTGACAGGGTATTCCCTCAGACCTTGAAGGAGACTAGTGTTGAAATTGCAGGGGCCCTGGCAGAAATATTTAAAATGTCAATATCCACGGGTCAGGTGCCAGAGGATTGGAGGATAGCTCATGTAGTTCCGTTATTTAAAAAAGGCTCAAAAAGTATGTCGGGAAATTATAGGCCGGTAAGTTTGACATCGGTAGTAGGTAAATTATTAAAAGGAGTACTAAGAGACAGGATCTACAAGTATTTGGATAGACAGGGACTTATTAGAAAAAGTCAACATGGCTTTGTGCGTGGTAGGTCATGTTTAACCAATCTATTAGAGTTTTTTTGAGGACGTTACCAGGAAAGTGGATGAAGCGAAGGAAGTGGATGTTGTCTACATGGACTTCAGTAAGGCCTTTGACAAGGTCCCGTATGGGAGGTTAGTTAGGAAGATTCAGTCGCTAGGTATACATGGAGAGGTAGTAAACTGGATTAGACATTGGCTTGATGGAAGAAGCCTGAGAGTGATAGTGGAGGATTGCTACTCTGAGTGGAGGCCTGTGACTAGTGGTGTGCCACAGGGATCAGTGCTGGGTCCATTGTTATTTGTCATCTATATCAATGATATGGATGATAATGTGGTAAATTGGTTCAGCAAATTTGCTGATGATACAAAGATTTTAGGTGTAGTGGACAGTGAGGAAGGTTTTCAAAGCTTGCAGAAGGATTTGGACCAGTTGGAGAAATGGGCTGAGAAATGGCAGATGGAGTTTAATGCGGACAAGTGTGAGGTATTGCACTTCGGAAGGTCAAACCAACGTAGAGCATACAAGGTAAATGGTAGGACACTGAGGAGTGCAGTAGAACAGAGGGATCTGGGAATACAGATACATAATTCCCTAAAAGTGGCATCACAGGTGGATAGGGTCGTAAAGAGAGCTTTTGGTACATTGGCCTTTATAAATCAAAGTATTGAGTATAAGAGTTGGAATGTAATGGGGAGGTTGTATAAGAGACCGAATTGGTGAGACCGAATTTGGAGTATTGTGTGCAGTTTTGGTCACCTAATTACAGGAAGGATATTAATAAGGTTGAAAGAGTGCAGAGAAGGTTTACAAGGATGTTGCCGGGACCTGAGAAACTGAGTTATCGAGAAAGGTTGAATAGGTTAGGACTTCATTCCCTGGAGCGTAGGAGAATGAGGGGTGATTTGATAGAGGTGTTTCAATGATGGGTATAGATAGAGTGAATGCAAGCAGGCTTTCTCCACTGAGGTTAGGGGGAGAGAAAAAAACAAAGGTCATGGGTTAAGGGGGAAGGGGGAAAAGTTTGAAGGGAACATGGGGTGGGGCTTCTTCACGCAGAGAGTGGTAGAAGAGTGGAATGGGCTGCCAGATGAAGTGATGAATGCAGGCTCACTTTTGACATTTAAGAAAAACTTGGACAGGCATATGGATGAGAGGGGTTTGGAGGGATATGACCCAGGTGCAGGTCAGTGGGACTTGGCAGAAAAATGGTTCGGCACAGCCAAGAAGGGCCAAAAGGCCTGTTTCTCTGCTGTAATGTTCTATGGCTTTGGCACACACACCCTTACTGGGTAATTCATAAAACCCAGAAACTCCTTCCCTGGCACTCTTTCTTCTTCAAATTCAATCAATACGGTTTCACATTCCTTTTTCACTCCCTTTGTTGTTTTCAGTCTTAGAACATTAATTACTTTCCCCCCTTTGATATTCCTCTTCAACTCCTCCATGTTTATACTCACTGGTACACCCGTGATCACTCCTTTACAACCACCATTTCGTGCTCCCACCTTCCCTGTATATTCCACCTTGCATTTTCCTATCTCTTTTAACTAGAGTGCTTTCTCAAGTTGTTCCTCATTCGCACATCTTACCAATAGATTGCCATCATTAAGGACTTTTGCAAATACTATTTCCCCTATCTTATTTGCCAGAGTTGTTGTTAGCACAAACGGGATAATTTTCATGTTTCCCTGAGCCTTCTCAGTAAACCTTATTATGACAACACCTCCTCTCTGAACTTGTTCATCTTCCTCACTTTCAGAGCTCCCTCCATTGTCATTTCTTATTCTTTCACGTCCTTTCTCTCGATTTTCATTCATCCGTCTCCTCATTCCCTTTAATTCTCCCTTCACGATCATCCATTTCTCCCTAGCTGCCTCGCCAAAGGCAGCAGTTCGGCAGCTTGCTCAGCCTCGCTGCTACCCGCACCGGAACCAGAAACACAAGCACACACTGGCCAACCCTTGCCCAGTTCAGGGCGCAGACCGATTCTCTTACCTGCACTCTCCTCCCGAGGCCTTTGGGTAGTGCGCGCATGCGCAATATTCGAGACCTTCCGCAACCCTGACGCCTGCGCATTTGATCAGTGCTTTAGCGACGGTGAAAATTGTTACGCTGAGCTTTCTGGGTAATCACGGTGCCATTAAAAGTTTCTGCAAGCACCGGTTCCATGTCCATACCTCAGGTTTTTTTTGTGTAGGAAACCTAGCAGCTCCCATAAACAATACACTTAATGTCAGTAAACTTTCCGCGTGTCTAACGCCAAAGTAGAACCTTCTTACAAATGCAGATATAAAACACAAGAGATTCTGTAGTTGCTCGAAATACAGACACACACACACAAAATGCTGGAGGAACACTGCAGTTCAAGCTGCAACTAAGCAGCGGAGTACACAGTCTAGGCATGCTGAAGAGGCTCGGCCTAAATATTGTCTATTTATCCCTCTCCACATTTGTTGCCTGATCTGTTGATTTCCACCATTATTTTTCAGAAATTAACTACCTTCTTTTTTCAATCAAACTTTCAAAAAGTTTCTGATCCTTCATTTGTAGCCACATCTTGCGGGTCTGATTCCACTTCCTCCCCCTCCTTGTAAACTCTAGACTCCATCTCTCTCTGGAACCCCAAATCCCTGACTCAGGCTGGCAACTCGTTGGTTTCTGGCTCTGCTCCATCGAAGATTCCCTCGCTAGTCTGCTGTCAGACTGAGGCACAGTCCTTTGAAATTAGTGAAAATGACCTAAAACGTTGAAAAGAGCAGGGAAGAAGGAGTTTAACCACCTTAGTCCAGAGCCCTGAAGAAAGTCAAAGCCACAGTGAGCTCACCGTCTTATTCAGCCTGGAGAAAATCATGCAGGGAATTCATGCAGGTGTATAAGATGATGAGAGTCATTGATCGTGTGGATAGTCAGAGGCTTTTTCCCCACGGCTGAAATGGCTAACATGAGGGGGCAAAGGTTCAAGCTGCTTGGAAGTAGGTACAGAGGAGATGTCAGAGCTAAGTTTTTAAAATAAAGAGTGATGTGTGTGTGGAATGCACTGCCGGTGACGGTGGTAGAGGCGAATGCAATAGGGTCTTTTAAGAGATTCTTAGATTGGTACATGGAGCCCAGAAACATAGAGGGCTATGCAGTAGGATAATTTTAGGCAGTTTCTAGAGTAAGTTACATGTTCGGCACAACTTTGTGGGGGAAAGGGTCTGTAATGTGCTGTAGATTTGTATGATTTTATGAAATGCAAGGGAAATCTCTTCTCCCATGGAGAAGTGGCTAACTGCATCCTGTAATCATGGGGAAAGTGAGAGGGGAATGGCAGGGATAGATTGATATACTGCAATGGAACATAAACATAGGCAGGACTAGTTGGGCCGAGTGGCCTCTCTAGTGTACATTGTGAGGGTGGCAGAGACAGTAAGTACATGAGACACGGGATTTGATACAAACGGATTTATCTTTCACAGCTCCACAATATTAAACACCAGTCTACTGTTATGAATGTGCCACAACTCTGAGGGGCCGAAGGGTACAAAGTAGCCCCCTCCTTTTTGAGAATCGCAAGATCGCTATTAATTCGGGTCTGGGACCCAGGAAATGAGAGAGAGACGTCCAGAATACACAGGGTTTGGAATGTGTCCTGGCCTCAGCGATACAAAGCCACGGATAACGGCCATTGTCTCTTGGAGACGGAATTGTGTATTGAATACTGTACTATTCATTGAAGCCCTCAGGGGGTGACCAGAGGGATTGCATCATCCCAACCTGATTGACATCTGAGTAAGGATAAAAGAGGGTCTGGGGAACAACCCCTTTAGACGCACCAGGAGAGACGCTAGAAATACCGTGACAGTGTTTAATAGCGACAGCCGGTGGGGGGGCTCGCGTGCGTCCTTTCCCTTTGCCTGGGATTGGGGCCTTACCACAGAAGAACGGCTTAGCTAAAGAAGAGACCCACACCAACGAAATTTCGAAGGATCAACATCATAAAAAGGAAAAGCTGGCAAGTTTCTAAAATCTCTCTCTTGACTCCAACCAAAGGCTTCAGCCTGAATGAACTGAGTGACTTTTATATTTCCATCGGACAATATATTATCCCCTAGACAACGATAGAGCTTATTTCTTATTGATTATTATTATACCCGCACATTTAGATTTAGTATTGACGACGTATAGTATCTGTATGTTTGCATTGATATTATTTTTGTGTATTTTTACCAATAAATACTGTTAAAAATAGTACCATCAGACTTCAACGGACCTCTCTATCTTTGCTGGTAAGTGACCCAGTTATGGGGTTCATTACAACTTGGGGTCTCATCCGGGATTTGATACCAAATTGGAGTGCCAGTGAATCGGGCTTGTAAGTCCAAACTTGGATCTGGTTACGTGGGTAGCCAGACGGGAAACCAGCAAAGATGGACGTGGATGAATTTATAGAAAACCCGACTCTGGAGGCGCTAGAGGCGGCCACAAAGTCGGACTTGATAAATATTGCGAAAGGACTAAACCTCGCAGAGGTGAGGTTGTCAATGAAAAATCGGGAGGTGCGGAGGGCCATAACTCAGTATTATATTGTGAAGAATGTGTTTTCAGCTGAGATATTGGAAAATATCCCTGAAAAGGTACCAGCTAGTGGGACGGCTCAGTTAGAGTTGGAGAAATTGAGGCTGGATTCGGAACAGAGGAAGAGGGAGCATGAGCTCCAGCTAAAGGAGTTAGAGGTGAAAAGGGAGCAGGACAGAGCTGAGAAACAAAGGGAGCATGAAATGCAGTTAAAACAACTGGAAGCAGCTGAAAAGGAGAGAGAAAGAGCCAAGAAGGAGAGGGAGGCAGAGAAACAGAGGCAACATGACTTGGATATGGAGAAGTTAAGGCAAGAGCGAAGAGTTCAAGGGTCAGACTGAGAGGAGCGGTTTAATGTTAGTCGGGAGTTTAGGTTAGTACCTCCGTTCGAGGAAACGGATGTTGATAGTTATTTCTTGCATTTTGGAAAGGTGGCAGTGAATCAGAAGTGGCCCAAGGAGCAGTGGGTGGCGTTGTTACAAAGTGTGTTAAAAGGGAAGGCACAACGGGCATATGCGGCGTTGTCCGTGGAGGAGGAAGAGTCGGAGAATTATGAGAAAGTAAAGGAGGCCATTCTTCGGACCTATGAATTGGTACCTGAAGCCTATAGACAAAAGTTCAGAGATTTAAAGAAAAGGTGGAATCAGACGTATACCGAGTTTGCCTATGAGAACGGCGTGCTCTTGGATCGTTGGGGTGCAGCAGAAATAGTGGACAAAGATTTTTGGCGTCTCAGGGAGTTAATTCTGATTGAGGAATTTAAAGGTTGTGTTTCGGATGATATCCAGATGTATTTGAATGAGAAGCCGAATAAGTCCATCTCCGAATTTGCTAGGTTCGCAGAGGAATATGCCCTAACCCACAAGACAAAGTTTTCCTCGAATAAAAGTTACCAGAGAGACCGTGGGAATGGTAGAGAAAGCCCGCCGGCTGAGGCAGAGGTCTCGCCGGGAGCTAGTGGTAAGATTGAGGATGAGAGGCAAGACGGCAGGAGAGGTCCTGGCTTGACCTGTTTTAATTGTGGAAAGGGGGGACATATTGCATCTAGGTGCCTTGCTCCGAGGAAGGAGACAGGAAAATGGAAAGCAGCAGTCCCTATAGGATGTGCTGTGGTAATCAGAAAATCGACAAGAGAGCCCCAGGTAGACAGAGTACGAGAAGGGTCTGAGACATGTAGGTCAAACGGAACCGTGTCTGTGAGAGAGGGAGACCCACCAGTTCCAGTGCGGATCTGGAGAGACACGGGAGCTGAACTGTCATTGATTAGCAGTAAGGTACTGGAATTTGCAAGATGGGAATGGTAGCTTTGAGAGGAATAGGAAAAGGGACAGAAGAGGTGCCCTTGCATAGGATCATTATAAATTGTGATCTGGTATCTGGACCAGTTGAAATAGGGGTGCGATCAGAATTCCCGAGAACTGACGTGGACGTCCTTCTTGGTAACGATTTAGCCGGTGGTAAGGTTTGGTCAGCAATGACGCTGACGAGCCAGCCTGTGAGTGTTGAGGTCCTGCCCCTAGATTCCAAGATCTATCCCGCATGCGCAATCACTCGCAGCATGTCGAGAAAGGAAGCTGAGAACGAGACCAGTTTAAATCCGACCAGTATCGATTTGGCCGAGACGTTTTTACCGACCCTGTACCATGAGGGTTTAAAGGGTGGAAAAACGGAGAATAGAAAAGTGAAAGAGAGTAAGGGAGAGGAGGTAGACCTACCCTTAGCGAGGAGAAAATTTATAGAGACACAAAGTAAAGATGAGAAACAGATAAGGCTGTTAAAAGGTCCAGGGTTGGACATGGATGATCTGTTTGGTTTGGCAGAACTGTTTGAAGAAGTTGAAAATTCTAAAGGTGTTCCCGATAATGAAATGAGGGCAGTCCTAGATGAAAAAGATGCCATTACCTTGAAGAAGTCTGCTGGGTTGGCAGAAGAGGTTGTTTTAGCCCACGAGGTTGAGTTTACTCCGGAAGGGAGTTGCCCAGAGAGTAGCTGGGAGGATCAGGGGAATTTAGAATTTGAAAAGGGTACGGGTATTGAAAGCCGGGAAGAGGCAAATGTCCCATTTCAGTGTATTCAAGATGTGGATGCACGTGGTACTGAACCTAGTAATGGAGCTCAGAAAAAGACTGAGGTATTTGATTCAGTTGAAAAGGAATGCAGTCCTTGCGGGTCAGATGGACTTGGTTCAGTGAAGAAAGGGTTAACTTTGGTAATAGTGGAAGTGAGAATTCCCAGTTATTTGTGCTCGAAGGTGTGTTAAAAGTTAGTGAGGAGATAAAAGGTGGTGAGGTGAATATTATTATTGAAGGAAAAGGGAAAAGTGTAGTTCCTAAGTTGAATGAAGAAATTTTAAAGTCTGGATTGATGTCAGAAGCAGCAACCAGGCTACAGAGACAATGGCTTGGTAATGCGGTGCCTTCGAATCAATTACAGGTTGAGTTGGAATGTAAAGGTGCCCCACACGCTATTGTTATTCAAGAGTGTGGTGTGAAAAAGCAGAATTCGAAATGCTGTTTGAACAAAGAGGGATCGCTTTCAGATCTTAAATTGAGAACTAATAGCATGAAGGGTCCTAAAGAGAAAACTAGCAACTTGCTTAAACTTAAAGAATTGTGTGGAAATTCAGAAAATGGTCTAAGTTTGGAACACATTGTTGATAAAATAACTCCTACGAAAGGAGCGGGCTAAAGCCTATTTCGCCATGGTGCACAAGCTCACCACGTGGGAGTTACCTGGAAAAGGGGCGAGGGTTGACGGGCTGCCATTTTAAATAGCAGGATCCGGTTTTAAGGGATTTCGACAAAGCTTGTGAATAATAAAGACAACACCCATGAAGTTTGACTGTTCAGTTTGAAAGTAAAATAAAGATTAGTATTTGCATGAACTTTTGTAGTATACACATAAGCTAAGATCACAACTCTTTAGTTTTTGTTTGCTGAAGGAAAGAAATAAAAATAGGTGGTTATTAAATTGAAGCCTGATGCTACAAGACTTTAGTAAGGTACAAGATGTTAAGATATTAAAGGAAGTGACAATGTAATCGTTAACTGTTTAGATGCTGAATTGAATGTATAACTGTATTACTCTGTAGTGAAAAAAAAACTTCTGTATTGTGTTAGATTCTAAAATCCTGTAAGACTCTGTATTACTTCGTTTTTACCGATGGTAAAAACGCTTTGAAGAAAGGGGGTGTTACGAATGTGCCACAACTCTGAGGGGCTGAAGGGTACAAAGTAGCCCCCTCCTTTTTGAGAATCGCAAGATCGCTATTAATTCGGGTCTGGGACCCAGGAAATGAGAGAGAGACGTCTAGAATACACAGGGTTTGGAATGTGTCCTGGCCTCAGTGATACAAAGCCACGGATAACGGCCATTGTCTCTTGGAGACGGAATTGTGTATTGAATACTGTACTATTTATTGAAGCCCTCAGGGGGTGACCAGAGTGGGCTGGTTGAGGGATTGCATCATCCCAACCTGATTGACATCTGAGTAAGGATAAAAAAGGGTCTGGGGATCAACCCCTTTAGACGCACCAGGAGAGACGCTAGAAATCCCATGACAGCGTTTAATAGCGACATCCGGTGGGGGGCTTGCGTGCGTCCTTTCCCTTTGCCTGGGATTGGGGCCTTACCACAGAAGAACGGCTTAGCTAAAGAAGAGACCCACACCAACGAAATTTCGAAGGATCGACATCATAAAAAGGAAAAGCTGGCAAGTTTCTAAAATCTCTCTCTTGACTCCAACCAAAGGCTGCAGCCTGAATGAATTGAGTGACTTTTATATTTCCATCGGACAATATATTATCCCCTAGACAACGATAGAGCTATTTCTTATTGATTATTGTTATACCCGCACGTTTAGATTTAGTATTGACGATGTATAGTATCTGTATGTTTGCATTGATATTATTTCTGTGTGTTTTTACCAATAAATATTGTTAAAAATAGTACCATCAGACTTCAACGGACCTCTCTATCTTTGCTGGTAAGTGACCCAGTTACAGGGTTCATAACACTAGTTTAAGGCTAACATCAGCCGAACAGACTCCTCCAATGCTCAGTGACCAGGGTTCAGTCCTGGGTGCGATGAGCAGCCGCAAGAACTGCTGAATCTGACAGTGACAGTCCCTCATGAACCAGCAGCTGCCTTCAGTCACCGTGATGGTTAAACATTTAACACAGAGCTGATTTGAACTTCCTCCCTGATGTGAAGTTGCTGGTGTTGCAGCAGCTGGGATGATTGAGTAAAACTCTTTGTTCACTCCGGACGGAAATGTGGCCGCTATTTATTGTGAACTCACCGGAGCATCACAAGGTGGGTTAACTGAATGAGTCTCTTCACACACATGGAGCAGGTGAACGGCCGCTCCCCAGTGTGAAGCTGTTGGTGTATCCGCGATGGCTGAGTGAATCCCTTCCAAAATGAGAGCCAGTGAATGACATCTCACTGCTATCAACACCATGGCAATGTATCCAATCAGATCCCGGACATGGACATGTGATCGGTCTCTCCTTGCAGCGAGTGGGACGCTGTCTTCTCCAGCATCTCCGCCTCCACATTCAAGGATCGGCGGCATTCAAACGCCGGTGAACTGACAGATACAGCAGAACTAACGTGCAGTTGTGTTTGGAATTCCCATACACAAATCCTTCGACATTTTTACACTGTTAAAAGTTCACAAACCACGTCAGTGGGTGAAGATCAACATTTCATCTCAGATAACTTTAGTCTCCATGGTGCCTTCTGATAAAAACACTGTCACAGCTCAAAACAATTTGGACGAACAAGACTTCATCTTCTAACTGGCTACAGTTCGGGCATCAGGCACAATATCAAACTCTCTGCTTCCCTCTCTGTATCAAAATGGATCATTCCTCCCCTTCATCAGTCTGTGACTGGGCTCAGTTTGTCTGTCTCCTTCGCATTCTGAGCATGCGCCACATACCCACTAGGATCACATTTTATTTACGCGGCTGCGACTGGAGACTTTCTGATTATTATGTCTTTCCTGGTATCTGACGGTGGTAAACTCAGAGTCAGCAATGGTATTGAACTTCGGGAATGGGTTATTAAGCTTTCTCGTTGGAGATCGATAAACTGCCGGTAGAGTGTGGCTGGATGAGTGGGTCGTTTTCAGACTGGAAGGAGGTAGCGTTTGGAGTTCCCCAGAGATCAGTCCCTGACCACAGTTGTTCACAGTTTAATTTCTTTTTATTAAACAAAATATACTTTATTCAAAAATAAAATTATATACAAAAAAACCATTCAATGACTCTCAATCCTTTACAAATGTTTCCATTACAGTCTTTACATTTTCACACCTCGCCACCAGGTGGCACTCTGTTATTCTATATTTACATACCCTTGTTGAGGGGTTTACACCCCAACCCCTACCCTTCAACTCCCGCGAGAGAAGAACCCTAGACTGTTGTCCTTCCCCACCGGGCCTTTGCGGTGGCTGCACCGAGTTTGAGTGCGTCCCTCAGCACGTACTCCTGCAGCCAAAAATGTGCCAGTCGGCAGCATTCCCCCACGGACATCTCCTCGTGCCGGTAGACCATCAAGTTTCGGGCCGACCAAAGAGCGTCTTTCACCGAGTTGATGATCTGCCAGCAGTACCGGATGTTGGTCTCGGTGTGCGTCCCCGGGAACAGCCCGTAGATCAGAGAGTCCTCTGTTACGCAGCTGCTGGGGATGAACCTCGACACTGCCCCTTCCATCCTCCTCCACACCTTCTCCGCGAACCCACAGTGTGCAAAGAGGTGGGTCACCGACTCCTCCTCTCTGCAGTCCTCCCATGGGCAGAGGGGTGTGGAGACGACATTCCGGGCATACAGGAGGATATCTGACTGGGAGGGCCCCTCTCACTGCCAGCCAGGCGAGGTCTTGGTGTCTGTTGGTGAGATCTGGGCATGAGGCATTTTGCCAGATGAACTGGACGGTCTGTTCAGGGAACCACCCCACTGTGCCTGCAGGACCTTACGTGCTGACTACTGCCTGATGACCCTGTGGTCAAAAGCTTTGACCTGAAAGAACTTCTCTACGAAGGACAGGTATGGCGGCAACGACCAGCTGACAGGGGTGTTGCGTGGTAAGGGGGCCAGACCCATCCACAGTTTAATGGCCTGGCAGAGGCTGCGAGATGTGAGATGTCCCAGTCTGCTGGTGACGCAGAAAGAGTGGAGTAGGGGGAGGGGAGGCGATTCACATGCAATTTTGTAGCTTTGCAATCAGTACATCGTGCACTGTGGGGGTGCAGTGGCGGGTCCTATTGCTGGGATCAGTGCACAGTCACTGTGGGCTATGAGGATTTTGTGAATAAAGCAGCAATTTAGAATCTCAAGCCGCGGAGCACGATATCAGGATAACCAGATACTATAGGCCTCCACGACCTCTCTGGTTACATTGTGAGGTCGAGTCCGTTTTACCATTCATTTGGCTTGTAACCACAGACAGGAAAACGTCTTTGAGCCTGGGGCTACGCGCTTTAAGGCTTTTGAATCTCTTCCCCGAGGGGGGAGCGGGTTTGCAGCAAGAATGTCCAGGTTGTGAGGATCTCTGAGTACATGGCCTGCTTTTCTGAGGCAGGGGAAGTGTAGGAAGAGTCCATGGAGGGGAGGCCTGTTTCTCTGATGTTCTCTCCAGTTCCTTGCAGTCATGGGCAGAGCAGTAGCCATATGGGGGCGTGAAGTATCGACAAGGAGCTCAGAGACCTCGGCCTTCTCCCTGCCTTGCGCAGCTGGATCCTGGACTTCCTGTCAGATCGCCGGCAGGTGGTAAGAGTGGGCTCCCTCACCTCTGTCTCTCTGACCCTCAGCACACATACACCTCAGGGATGTCTCCTTGGCCCCTCCTTTACTCTCTGTGCACCCATGACTTGTGTCGCTACCCACAGCTCCAATCTGCTAATTAAATTTGCTGACGACACTACACTGATTGGCCAAATCTCAAATAATAATGAGGCAGCCTACGGAGAAGAAGTCATCACCCTGACACAGTGGTGTCAAGAAAACAACCTCTCCCTCATTGTGACAAAAACAAAGGAGCTGGTTGTGGATTACAGGAGGAATGTAGACAGGGACCAAATTCAACATTTCCAAGTCTGTTATTGACACAAAATGCACATTTTAATATTGATCATGACACAATGTGTTTTCTATATTGTTAATGACATAAAACATATTTACGTTCCGTGTGTTATCTGAAAGTACTGTTACGAACCCCTGTAACTGGGTCACTTACCAGCAAAGATAGAGATGTCCGTTGGAGTCTGATGGTACTATTTTTAACAGTATTTATTGGTAAAAATACACAAAAATAATACCAATGCAAACATACAGATAATATATGTCGTCGATACTAAATCTAAAAGTGCGGGTATAATAATAATCAATAAGAAATAGCTCTATCGTTGTCTAGGGGATGATGTATTGTCTGATGGAAATATTAAAAGTCACTCAATTCATGCAGGCTGCAGCCTTTTGTTGGAGAGAGAGAGATTTTTTTAGAAACTTGCCAGCTTTCCTTTTTATGATTTCGATCCTTCGGGAGTCCCGTTGGTGTGACCGTTCACTTGTGGCCTCTCCTTTAGCTAAAGCCGTTCTTCCGTGATGAGCCCGCTACCCTGGCAAGGGAGGACGCACACGAGCCCTCACCGGCGTTCGCTATAAAACACTGTCACTGGCTTTCCAGCGTTTCTCCTGGTGCGTGTAGATAGATAGATAGATAGATAGATAGATAGATAGATACTTTATTCATCCCCATGGGGAAATTCAACTTTTTTTCCAATGTCCCATACACTTGTTGTAGCAAAACTAATTACATACAATACTTAACTCAGTAAAAAATATGATATGCATCTAAATCACTATCTCAAGAAGCATTAATAATAGCTTTTAAAAAGTTCTTAAGTCCTGGCGGTTGAATTGTAAAGCCTAATGGCATTGGGGAGTATTGACCTCTTCATCCTGTCTGAGGAGCATTGCATCGATAGTAACCTGTCGCTGAAACTGCTTCTCTGTCTCTGGATGGTGCTATGTAGAGGATGTTCAGAGTTTTCCATAATTGACCGTAGCCTACTCAGCGCCCTTCGCTCAGCTACCGATGTTAAACTCTCCAGTACTTTGCCCACGACAGAGCCCGCCTTCCTTACCAGCTTATTAAGACGTGAGGCGTCCCTCTTCTTAATGCTTCCTCCCCAACACGCCACCACAAAGAAGAGGGCGCTCTCCACAACAGACCTATAGAACATCTTCAGCATCTCACTACAGACATTGAACGACGCCAACCTTCTAAGGAAGTACAGTCGACTCTGTGCCTTCCTGCACAAGGCATCTGTGTTGGCAGTCCAGTCTAGCTTCTCGTCTAACTGTACTCCCAGATACTTGTAGGTCTTAACCTGCTCCACACATTCTCCATTAATGATCACTGGCTCCATATGAGGCCTAGATCTCCTAAAGTCCACCACCATCTCCTTGGTCTTGGTGATATTGAGACGCAGGTAGTTTGAGTTGCACCATATCACAAAGTCCTGTATCAGTTTCCTATACTCCTCCTCCTGTCCATTCCTGACACACCCCACTATGGCCGTGTCATCAGCGAACTTCTGCACATGGCAGGACTCCGAGTTATATTGGAAGTCTGATGTGTACAGGGTGAACAGGACCGGAGAGAGTACGGTTCCCTGCGGCGCTCCTGTGCTGCTGACCACCATGTCAGACCTACAGTCTCCCAACCGCACATACTGAGGTCTATCTGTCAAGTACTCCACTATCCAATCCACCATGTGAGAGTCTACTCCCATCCCATCTAAAGGGGTTGTTCCCCAGACCCTCTTTTATCCTAACTCACGGGGTCTCAGATGTCAATCAGGTTGGGATGATGCAATCCCTCAACCAGACCACTCTGGTTGTCCCCTGCGGGGCTTCAATGAATAGTACAGTACTCAATACACAATTCCGTCTCCAAGAGACAATGGCCGTTATCAGTGGCTTTGTTTCGCTGAGGCCAGGACACATTCCAAAACCTTGTGGATTCTGCATGTCTCATTTCCTGAGTCCCAGTCCCGAATTTATAGCGATCTTGCGATTCTCAAAAAGGAGGGGGCGACTTTGTACCCTTCGGCCCCTCAGAGTTGTGGCACATTCGTAACAGTACAAACGATTGTACTTGCCTGTGATGCTGCCACAAGTTAGTATTTCTCTGTACCTGTACCTTCCCGTACTTGTGCACTTGGCAACAAATTCAACAGGACCTGAGAAATCTCAGTGAGATTTGATTAGTGATGATCATCTTGGCAGCTCGGTAGGTCGAATGTATGAGACAGTACACTGTTAAATGCAAAACCCTGAACAGTGTTGATGATCAGAGGGATCTTAGACTCCAAGTTCATCGCTCCATGAAAGAGACTGCACAGATTGATTGGGTGGTTAAGAAGGCAAATGGCATGGTTGTCTTTATTAGTTGAAACACTGAGTTCAGTGCTTCAATGTTCCTGCAGCGGATAGTGAGGTCAGCTGAGAAGATCATCGGGGTCTCTCTTCCCGCCATTACAGACATTTACACTACACGCTGCATCCGCAAAGTAAACAGCATTATGAAGGACCCCATGCACCCATCATACAATCTTTTCTCCCTCCTGCCGTCTGGGAAAAGGCACCGAAGCATTCGGGCTGTCACGACCAGACTGTGTAACAGTTTCTTCCCCCAAGCTATCAGACTCCTCAACCCAGCGACTAGTCTGACCTCTTGCCCTATTGTCCTGTTTATTATTTATTGTAATGCCTGCACTGTTTTGTGAACTTTATGTAGTCTCGTGTAGTTCTTGTGTGTTTTTTTCTCTCTGTTTTTTTTTACGTAGTTCAGTCTAGTTTTTGTCCTGTGTCATGTAACACCACGGTCCTGAAAAACATTTTTAGTATGCACTGTACCAGCAGTTATGGTCGAAATGACAATAAAAGTGACTTGACTTGAAAAGTGGGGAAGTTGTGTTGCGGCTGTTCCGAGCCTGCGGTCGTACTGTGACTGTTTCTTTAAGAGCGCCGGGGTGAGGAGGCGGGACTCTGACGTCAGTCACAGACTGCCGACTGAACCATGAAGAGAGAGAGAGCGATCTGCAGACAGGCGGTCGGCCGGTCTAGAGAGAGAGACTGGGAAAGGTGAGGCTTGGAACTCTGCTATGGCCACAAGAGTGGGCTGGTCATCGGTACAGTGTGCGTGTGTGGCCGTCACTTCGTATGATCCATGGGAGTGGATTGTCTTGTGTTAACAATTGCCTGGGGGGCGCTGTGTGGTTACCCCTGGAGTGTTTCATACAGTTCCGGTCGCCCCAATCTTGGAAGGACGTTGGGGATGTTACCAGGATATTGCCTAGAATAGAGGTATAACGAGTGGTTGGACAAACTTGTGTTGTTTTCTCCAGAGCGGCGCAGGCTGGGGTGAGACTGGATGGACGTTTATAAGATTACCAGAGGAATGGATGGAGTGAACAGAAGATATTTTTCCTGGGGGTTGAAATGTCTACTACATTTAAGGTGAGAGGAGATGTGAACGGCAAGTTTGTTTATTTAGAGAGAGGCTCAGCACGGGGTCACGTGATCCTGTTCGCCCCGCCCATGTAACCGCAGATGGGCGTGTTTCCGAGGCCCCGCCCACCGGATGACGCGAATGACAGCGGATATTGAATCTCAGCTGCAGCCTCCGGGCGGACGGTGTCCTGCTTTCCGCATCGTGCATCGTGTGGGCGGATCGGGAGAGGGACCTCGCGTCCTGTCACTTTCCCATCGGTGAGCATTGAGACCGATCCCGAGCGGGGAGATCCGATGTTGACTGAGGGCCGATTATCTGGGCTGGACTTCACTTAAACTACATTGAACGATGCAAACCGGGAGCTCAGGCTGTTTCCGCGGAATTGAAATGGAAGTCCCGCCAACAGGTCACGTGAGGCGGTGCCGCAGATCTGCCCCGCCCTCCGCCTGGTGACGCAAGATCACGTGGTGTGTTGCTAATGAGGTTTACAAGAATAATCTCAGGAATGACCTGCGTTATGTGGGAGGAGCATTTGATGGTTCTGGACCTGTGCTCAATGGAGTTCAGAGGGACGGTGGGGGTGCTGGGGGGATGTATGGTTAAGTAAACCTTCCAAATGCTGAAAAGCCTGGATACATTGGATATGGAGAGGATGTTTCCATTAGACGAAGAGTCTGTGATCTGACAGCACAGTGTCAGAATAAAGATGCTTCCCTTTAAAACTGAGATGAGAAAACATTTTTGGCAAAAGGATGTCTGATGTGTGGAATTTGTAGCCGCAGAGGCTGGTTGAGGCTGCCATTTGGGTATGTTTATGACAGAGATTAATATATTCATTATTGCTGAGTAGCTTCAGGGTTACAGGAGGAAGGCAGGAATATGGTGCTGGAATAAAAATCAGCCATGGGTGGGTGGTGGGGCAGACCAGATGGATCGAATCACCTAATTCTGTTCCTGTGTCTTGTGTCTTACCATGATTGAATGATGGCTCCTGCTTATCCCATATCGTTTTGTGACGTGTGAGGGACAATAAAAGATTGTTCACTGAGATCATTATATTTACCTTCAACGTTTAAATTTCGGTGAGTTTTGTTCTTAGTAACATTAAGCAGAAATGTTTGGTTCTTTTTATTGTTAATGTGCTTCATTATTTTTCATGTTAAAGTTAGACCTGCGGTGAGAGATCTATTGGAAGAAAAACCCCAACTGGAAGCAAACCACGACTGAAGATGAGGGAACAGCAACAAGTGAACCAGCCTGAAGACTGAGAGCATCAACTGCAGAGAACCCATCTGACTCGGAGAATCCAGTGATTCAGTCAGGAGAAAGTTTGGTGAGTCTCATTTACTCAAACACTGGTCCTTTAGACATTACATACCTGTAGAAAGGAATGTAGGAAATAGTTGGAGTGAGACCGAATGTGCCCAGAAGAACCAGTTATGCCTCTGTCAGACTCAGGTGCAATCACTCCAGGTCTGGTAATGTGCTTTCAGCAGCCCAGTCCTTTAAAACCACTCCCATTCCCTTACATTGGTCACTCAGTTCAAGATCTTGCATCTTCTGAAGTAGCTTTTGGTCAGTTCTGAGTGGGGAGAGGGAAAGAGAGGGGAGTGTTTATACTGACTGTCTTTCAAAAAAAGTAATTGTTTGAACTTGCTGCAAACTCCCTACCCATACCCTGTACTTTCTCAACCGGATTATTGACATAGATGACAAGCAGCAATGGGTGTAACCCCCAGGAACGTCACTAAGCATGGGACTCGAGTCCAAGAAACAGCCTCTCACCATAACGCTCTGCTTCCTACCAATCACGTGCAGACTCTGGGGCTCTGTAACAAACTCAATGTTAACAGGAAGATGAGTCAGTGATTAAGATGAAGAGAGAATTGTGGCCTCCTGAAAGGACACTCGAGCTGAGCTGTCTGATCCAGTGGACCAGATCCTCCCTCATCAGCAACTTAATTTACCCCATGCCCATCCACCCAGGTCATGTTGCGTCCGATAACCCACAGTTGCCCAAACCACCCTCCATCCTGCCCCACACCCTTCTTACCATTCCGACACATAGACAGGTCCCCTTCACCCACGTCCACTCTCCCAGCTTGGGGAACCACAACAAACTGATCCCACAATCCTGACTCAGGCGCAAAGCTAAAACCGGGGATGCAAGACTGGAGAACCCGGAGCCTCCAGCTGTCCGGCAGAGCTCGGACCTGGCCCTCGATTTACACAAACCCGAGATCAGCCCCTTCCTCACCGCCACCTGAACAGGAAACACCAGCATCAGCTGGGGTTGACATTGTACTGCGATTTGCCGTAGGTCCCCGTGGCGTCACCACTGGTCGGAGGGACAACGCAGAGAGTTTGGCCGTCCAGTCCTTTCACTGTGACACTCCGAACTTTACATCAACTCCATCCAAATGACTCTGGGTGAAATTTGATGACCAGCAAATATGATTCCTCTCCACGATCAGCTGTCTGAATGATTCACTCACTTTCAGAGGAATGGGGTCCACTTTGTCAGAGTGTTTAGTTTCTCAGGAGACAAAGACTGCAGTGACGAGTTGTCTTCT
Organism: Hemitrygon akajei; assembly: GCF_048418815.1. NCBI lineage: Eukaryota > Metazoa > Chordata > Chondrichthyes > Myliobatiformes > Dasyatidae > Hemitrygon > Hemitrygon akajei. The sequence goes on along the minus strand of NC_133132.1, from coordinate 7,562,278 downwards.
GTTAACTGATACGAATCTGTGTTTACACTGCTAGCAACTCCAGTTTACATCAGTAAAGCTGTTGCTTATGAAAATAGTAAACAACAGGACATTGCAATGACTGAACCAACCCAGAGCAGATCACCCCGGAAAGTCCTCCCCAGAAACATTCAGGGGTTTTGTGACCCAACTCGAGACATAAGTCACACTGCCGCTCCATCAACAACATGGGAAAGCCAGGCACATAGCAGGAGACTTTCCCTCACACAACGCTGGATTCAGTGATAAAACATTAAGTTTCCTTCATTGTTCCCCCAGAAATCATTAAAAAACATCCATTGAACAGCTTTAGAAAACAAGCTCTTACCCACTTGTGATGTCACTCTGGTACCCCCTCATGCCAGATGTCACGTGTGTGTTCCCCACACTGGGATCTGAAGTCACGTGTGCAGTTCCTTACATCACACTGGCGCTGAGACAGTTAAATTTTACTGGCGAAGGTCCCCACCCACCCCACACCACAGTCATTGAGGAGTTACTCTCTTCCCATTAGTGTGAAGCAATGTCAGTCACTGGTTATGCTCAGTAGCGGAGATGGACCCGCCGAGAGGGCGTTACCCCCCCCCGGCTGAGAGAGCGTTACCCCCACTGATACATCTCCCGCTCTCGTCCCAAACTCCAAGCTCCCTGTCAAAGCGGAACAAACCTCAAAGTAAATGTCCACTTTCTGATTTATTTCCATTTCCCTCCCAGGGAAGTTGGGGCTTTTGTGAAGCGTCTCCTGCAGCCGGAGTCTGATGTATTACTGAGGAGACCGCTCGGCCCGTCGGTTTGATGCCGGCTCCCAGGGGGATCCCGGCAGAAGGAGGAGGGAGAGAGAATTAACTGAGAAGATAAATATGGTGTGAGGTGTTGAATAGGATGGAGTCTGAGAGGCTGTTTGTCCCGGGATCAAGGATCAGGATGGGGGAAGGAGCCCGTTGACAGTGGGGAGAGGACATGAGGGAAATGTCTGAGCCCACGGTGGTGGCGAGCAGATATTCACCACTTTGTGGGGCAAACATCGGCGGACTGTATTTTCATATTGTTAGTGACACAGAATTGTATGATTCATGTTCTGTGTGTATTCTGAATGTACTTGCCTGTGATGTTGCTACATGTCAGGGTTTCTCTGTACCTGTACCTTCCCGTACTTACTCACTTGGCAACAAATTCAACAGGGCCCGAGAAAACTCAGTGAGAATCGATTAGTGACGATCATCTTGGCAGCTTGGTAGGTCGAATGTAAAGAATGTAGAACATAAGAATCTACAGCACGTTACAGGCCCTTCGGCCCACAATGTCTTGCCAAACATGTAACCTACTCCAGAAATTGACTAGAGTTTACTCGCTGCATTGCCCTGTATTTTTATAAGTGCCCTGTACCTAAGAGTCTCTTAAATGACCCCATTGTATCTGCCTCTACCACGTCGCTGCCAGTGCATTCCACACACTAACCACTCTCTGCGTGAAAAACTTACTCCTGACATCCAGAGAGGGGAAAGGGAGGCATTTATCTCAAATCCAGAGGAGTGTTACAGGTACTAGGGTAGGCAGTGGATACTGAAGAGGAAACCGTGTGGACTCGGTTAAGGCTGGGGCACTGTGCACTAAACAAAACACTGAAATTGATAGGGAAACACCAGACAGGACTGTGTGAGGAATGTCAGGAAGAGGAGTCAGTAGAACATGTAGTCTGAGTTGCAGGAAGTATGGGATACAGAGAGAGATGATGAGAATTAATCTAAGGGAATTGGGGGTGCAGGAATTCACAGTAAAAGGGTTACTGGGCATGGGTGAGAGGGCACGGGTCCGGGTACTTTTAGCTTTCTTAAGGGATACAGGGTTTTTTTTAAGAGGATATGATGAAGAGGAAGAGAATAAGTCTTTCAGTAGTTTATCTGGTTGTAGCTCCATGGAAGATTGTATGGCCTGACATAGACTGGCAAAAAGGAAAGGAAAATATAAAACTGATTTGGTAAGTGCATTTAACTGTCCTGTGATGGAAAAGTATAGTGGTTATACTCAGATTTATACGGATGGTGCTGAGGAACCTGAAACAGAAGTGACAGGGTTTGGGATGGCTTTACCAGCAAAAGCAATTGCAATCAGCAGAAGAACATCTGATAAGTTTGCGGTGAATACAGTGGAGATGATGGCAGTGTTGGTTGTGTTGTGTTGGGTGGAGAAAGCAAGACATGTCAAAGTGTTGATATGCTCAGATTCATTCTCAGTTCTAGCAAATTTAAAGTCTTTTCACTCAAACAGCCGGCAAGATGTACTTCATGAAGTCCTTCAGTCAGCCGCGTCACAAGAGTTGCAAATTGGGGATGTCAGGTTAAATTTCTATGGGTTCAAGCACATGTAGGGGTGAAGGGAAACGAGAGGGTGGATGAGTTGGCAGAGAGGGCGTTAAAGAAAGAAAATGCAGAAATGCACATTAGTATCAGTAAAGCAGAGGCTAATCTGGAAAAAGAATGATCAGAATGTGGCAAGAAAAATGGGAGAGGGAGGGGAAAGGGAGGCATTTATCTCAATTCCAGAGGAGTGTTACATGTACTAGGGTAGGCAGTGGATACTGAAGAGGAAACCGTGTGGACTCGGTTAAGGCTGGGGCACTGTGCACTAAACAAAACACTGAAATTGATAGGGAAACACCAGACAGGACTGTATGAGGAATGTCAGGAAGAGGAGTCAGTAGAACATGTAGTCTGAGTTGCAGGAAGTATGGGATACAGAGAGAGATGATGAGAATTAATCTAAGGGAATTGGGGGTGCAGGAATTCACAGTAAAAGGGTTACTGGGCATGGGTGAGAGGGCACGGGTCCGGGTACTTTTAGCTTTCTTAAGGGATACAGGGTTTTTTTTAAGAGGATATGATGAAGAGGAAGAGAATAAGTCTTTCAGTAGTTCATCTGGTTGTAGCTCCATGGAAGATTGTATGGCCTGACATAGACTGGCAAAAAGGAAAGGAAAATATAAAACTGATTTGGTAAGTGCATTTAACTGTCCTGTGATGGAAAAGTATAGTGGTTATACTCAGATTTATACGGATGGTGCTGAGGAACCTGAAACAGAAGTGACAGGGTTTGGGATGGCTTTACCAGCAAAAGCAATTGCAATCAGCAGAAGAACATCTGATAAGTTTGCGGTGAATACAGTGGAGATGATGGCAGTGTTGGTTGTGTTGTGTTGGGTGGAGAAAGCTAGACTAGTCAAAGTGTTGATATGCTCAGATTCATTCTCAGTCTTTTCACTCAAACAGCCGGCAAGATATACTTTATGAAGTCCTTCAGTCAGTCGCGTCACAAGAGTTGCAAATTGGGGAGGTCAGGTTAAATTTCTATGGGTTCAAGCACATGTAGGGGTGAAGGGAAACGAGAGGGTGGATGAGTTGGCAGAGAAAGAAAATACAGAAATGCACATTAGTATCAGTAAAGCAGAGGCTAATCTGGGAAAGAATTATCAAAATGTGGCAAGAAAGATGGGAGAGGGAGGGGAAAGGGAGGCATTTATCTCAAATCCAGAGGAGTGTTACAGGTACTAGGGTAGGCAGTGGATACTGAAGAGGAAACTGTGTGGACTCGGTTAAGGCTGGGGCACTGTGCACTAAACAAAACACTGAAATTGATAGGGAAACACCAGACAGGACTGTATGAGGAATGTCAGGAAGAGGAGTCAGTAGAACATGTAGTCTGAGTTGCATGAAGTATGGGATACAGAGAGAGATGATGAGAATTAATCTAAGGGAATTGGGGGTGCAGGAATTCACAGTAAAAGGGTTACTGGGCATGGGTGAGAGGTCACAGGTCCGGGTACTTTTAGCTTTCTTAAGGGATACAGGGGTTTTTATAGGATATGAGGGATAAGCAGGAATAGGGTACTAGGACGGCCAAAGAGGAAAGGATAAAGTGTAGATTAGGGTGTGTGTGAATGGGTGAAGGGATTTAGAGTGTGAGTCTATCATCTGATCCACTCTCCATAGCAGAAGGTGGCGGTAATGCATCATTTAGCTGGGTGCCAACTGCCGTAAGACAAGAAGAAGATGATTCGCCCTTGTACCTACTTCCAAGCACCTTAATACTATGCTCCCTCTTGTTAGTCATTTCAACCCTGGGAAAAAGCCTCTGGCTATCGAAACAACCAACGCAATCAACGCCTCTCATCTGATACACCTCTGTCAGGTCACCTCTCATCCTCCATCCCTTCAAGGAGAAAAGGCCAAGTTCACTCAACCTATTCTCATAAGGCATCTTCCCCAATCCAGGCAACATCCTTGTAAATTTCTGCACTCTCTCTATAGCATCCATATTGTTTCCTGTAGTGAGGTGACCAGAGCTGAACACATTACTCCCAAGTGGAGTTTAATCAAGGTCTTATATAGTTGTAACATTCCCTCATGCTCTTGAACTCAATCCCATGGTTGATGAATGCCAACATGCCATATGCCCAGTTCTGCATCCTATCGATGTTGCACTGTAACATCTGACAGCCCTGCAGATGATACACAACACTCCCAACTTTTGTGTCATCAGCAAACTTACTAACCCATCCTTCAACTTCCTCATCCTGGTCATTTGTAAAAATCACAAAGAGAAGGGGTCCCAATGGAACACTATTGGTCACCGTCATCCATGCAGAATACGAACCACCTACAACCGCCCTTTGCCTTCTGTGGGCATGCCAATTCTGGATCCACAAAGCAAAATCTCCTTGGATCCCATACCTCATTATTTTCTGAATGAGCTTTCCATGGAGAACCTTGTCTAACCTCTTACTGAAATCCATATACAGTACTTCCACTGCTCTACCTTCATCAATGTGTTTTGTTACATCCTCAAAGAATTCAATCAGGTTTATAAGGCACGACCTGCCCTCGGCAAAGCCATGCTGACTATCCGTAATCAGATTACATCTCTCCAAATGCTCATAAACCCTGCCTCTCAGGATCTTCTCCAAAACTTGCCCACCACTGAAGATAGACTCACTGGTCTATAATTTCCTGAGTTATCTCTACTCCCTTTCTTAAACAAGAGAGCACTGTTTGCAACCTTCCAATCCTCCGGTACTTCTCCCCACCTAATTGATGATGCAAAGATCATCGTCAGAGGATTAGCTATATAACCATATAACAATTACAGCACAGAAACGGGCCATCTCGGCCCTTCTAGTCCGTGCTGACACTTACTCTCACCTAGTCCCACTGGCCCGCACTCAGCCCATAAGCCTCCATTCCTTTCCTGTCCATATACCAATCCAATTTTACTTTAAATGACAATACCGAACCTGCCTCTACCACTTCTACTGGAAGCTCATTCCACACAGCTACCACTCTCTGAGTAAAGAAATTCCCCCTCGTGTTACCCTTAAACTTTTGCCCCTTAACTCTCAAATCATGTCCTCTTGTTTGAATCTCCCCTACTCTCAATGGAAAAAGCCTATCCACGTCAACTCGATCTATCCCCTTCATAATTTTGAATACCTCTATCAAGTCCCCCCTCAACCTTCTACGCTCCAAAGAATAAAGACCTAACTTGTTCAACCTTTCCCTGTAACTTAAGGTGCTGAAACCCAGGTAACATTCCAGTAAATCTTCTCTGTACTCTCTCTATTTTGTTGATATCTTTCCTATAATTCGGTGACCAGAACTGTACACAATACTCCAAATTTGGCCTTACCAATGCCTTGTACAATTTTAACATTACATCCCAACTCCTATCCTCAATGCTCTGATTTATAAATGCCAGCATTCCAAAAGCCTTCTTCACCACCCTATCCACATGAGATTCCACCTTCAGGGAGCTATCTCCTCCCTTGATTCCTACAGTAGCATGGGGTATATCTCGTTCAGTTCCGGTGATTTATCTAACTTAATACCTCTCAAAAGATCCAGCACATGCTCTTTCTTAAACTCACACTCGAGCATTTCAGTCTGCTGCAAGTCATCCCCACAATTGCCAAGGTCCTTTTCACTGGTGAATACTGAAGCAAAATACTCAGTACGTCAGAATATGTAAATGATCGGCAGGCTGAGAAACATCTGTTAAGAATGTAGCGGTGAGATTTAACCAAGCTGCTGTGTCATTGCTGGCGACCCCCCCACGGATTTGTTACCCTTGCATGACGTGCTCTCAGCTCCAATAATGATTGTTACAAATATCGGTGATACGTATTCGATCCTTTATTAGCAATCAGCAAACATACAATTTCGAAGCGATGAAACTGAAGTGTACCCAAGAGTAAGTTCAGCGTATTTGAGTGGGTAATAATAAAAGATATGACATCTGTCAGTTCCCGGCTGCCTACTGCACTGAACAAAGCAGAAATATGTAACTGATTCCCTTTGCGTTTACCACACCCCCACTGTTACCATAAAAAGCATCAAAAATACACAATCAGAATACACTGCTGACATAGCAGATACATGGCTCCTACACACAGGATCAGCTCCGAAACAGTGTCTTCCACCTGAAATATTAACATATTTGTTAATATTCTTAACAAGTATTATTGAATACTTGTTGAATTATTCCAGCATTTTATTTTATTTACAATTTTATTTTATTTATAATTTTCCCCAACTGGCAGCTTTGGATGTATGGCACGTTGACATTGTGTTTAACAAGGTGTCATATAACTAACTACCTGATAATAGCCAGGTGATACGCTCGAAGAAATCTTAACCGAGTTTTGGTGCTAAAGTCCTGCCAGAAAAACGATAGTGGTTCAGGACAAGATGTCATGATGCTATGGGTGAGATTGCATTGTTCAGCGTGTCAGAGTGTTTCTCTACAGACTCAAATCATATATTGTCATATGTGTGAATGCCAGGCGATGGTAACCTGAAAGAAGACGGTGAGAATCAGGTGTGGCTGAGAAATCTGTGTAATCCAGTGATGAGAGGAATAGAAATCTCATCGTCAGCAGAAATGTTTCGGCCCACGCTGCTGTACACAGTTGGCCACAGTGCCACCAGTGGTAGGAGGACCAAATCAGTGGGTGCTGTCTGCTCAACCTGCCTTGCCATTTCCATTGACACATCTCTCCCGGTCCAGGACACAAGATTGGTTCCTAAAAGGGAATTGCCTGCAATATAGCGAGTAGATTCCCTGGAGAACCCTGGCCCAGTGTACAATCCATGGGGAAAGCAGAAATGGACATTGTGTGTCTGTGGGTAGTCTTCAGTGGACCGGCCCGAGATGTTTGGAAGTGTTTGCCTACGTTTAAAAACAAAACAGTGTTCTTTAAACCCCGATTAATGTTTGACCATCCTATTATTTGTATTTGTTACAAAGCAGCAAAAACTGATCACATCTGTCCTCAAGATGGCTCAAGTTGCAAGCAGTGGAGGAGTTCCAGTGGCGTCAACATCAGGAAAGGACACGGGTATGTTGGCGAATTATTTTCATTTATAACTACTCTGCTGATTCTGCGCCTGGGTTTAATTCAATATCGGCAATTCACAAACTCTTTGTGAAAACTGAGCCAAGAGATGAGAGAGCGTTAACATCAGTGGGGGAAACTTGTGGAAGGAGCACAGTTACCGTCTGCTCCTGCTCCTCTAGCAGACTGTGTGCACATTAAAATAGCGAGACATTCTGCAGATGCCGAAAGTCCTGAGTAACACAAAATATTGGCAGAACTCAGCAGGTCAGGCAGCATCCATGGAGAGGAATAAACATTTGCCGTTTTGGATCAGGACCACAAGGAATAGAAGGTAATGTGGTATTATCTAGAATTTCTGCCCCCTCGTTTCCAGTCCGATGAAGGACCTTGGCCCGAAACGGTGATTGTTTATTCTCCTCCATAGATGCTGCCTGACATCCTGAGTTCCTCCAGCATTTTGTAAGATATCCTGGAGATTTGCCGAGGAAGGGGTTGACCAGGCCAGTAACCCGAGCAAAGCGGATGTGATGGGTAGTACCAGGAGAGTGATGGTGATGGGTTACTATATTCTCAGCAATAAGCAGAGTCCTTTCCAAACAGAGAAGTGTATTCCCGGGGACACCAGAGAGCAGCCTTCAACAGATGGGACTATAGCCCCTCCTCCACCTCTGGCCCAAGCCCGTTCCTCCCCTCGCCCCGTCCTCGTCTCCATATTGATATTTTCAAGTCAAGTCAAGTCACTTTTATTGTCATTTCAACCATAACTGCTGGTATAGTACACAGTAAAAATGAAACAATGTTTTTTCAGGTCCATGGTGTTACATGACGCAGTACAAAAACTAGACTGAACTACGTAATAAAAAAAAAACAAAGCGAGAAAAAAAACACACAACAACTACACGAGACTATAGACCTACCCAGGACTGCATGAAGTGCACAAAACAGTGCAGGCATTACAATAGGGCAAGGGGTCAGTCCAGGCTTCGGGTATTGAAGAGTCTGATAGCTTGGGGGAAGAAACTGTTACATAGTCTGGTTGTGAGAGCCCGAATGCTTCGGAGCCTTTTCCCAGACGGCAGGAGGGAGAAGAGATTGTATGATGGGTGCATGGGGTCCTTCATAATGCTGTTTGCTTTGCGGATGCAGCGTGTGGTGTAAATGTCTGTAATGGCGGGAAGAGAGACCCCGATGATCTTCTCAGCTGACCTCACTATTCGCTGCAGGGTCTTGCGATCTGAAACGGTGCAATTTCCAAACCAGGCAATGATGCAGCTGCTCAGGATGCTCCCAATACAACCCCTGTAGAATGTGATGAGGATGGGGGATGGGAGATGGACTTTCCTCAGCCTTCGCAGAAAGTAGAGACGCTGCTGGGCTTTCTTTGCTATGGAGCTGCTGTTGAGGGACCAGGTGAGATTCTCCGCCAGGTGAACACCAAGTAATTTGGTGCTCTTACAATCTCTACTGAGGAGCCGTTGATGTTCAGCGGGGAGTGGTCACTCTGTGCCCTCCTGAAGTCAACAATCATCTCTTTTGTTTTGTTCACATTAAGAGACAGGTTGTTGGCTCTGCACCAGTCCGTTAGCCGCTGCACCTCCTCTTTGCAAGCTGACTTGTCGTTCTTGCTGATGAGACCCACCACGGTCGTGTCATCGGTGAACTTGATGATGTGGTTCGAGCTGTGTGTTGCAGCACAGTCGTGGGTCAGCAGAGTGAACGGCAGTGGACTGAGCACACAGCCCTGGGGGCCCCCATGCTCAGTGTAATGGTGTTGGAGATGCTGCTCCCGATCCGGACTGACTGAGGTCTCCCAGTCAGGAAGTCTAGGATCCAGTTGCAGAGGGAGGTGTTCAGGCCCAATAGGATCAGCTTTCCAATCAGTTTCTGAGGCATGATTGTGTTGAATGCTGAACTGAAGTCTATGAACAGCATCTGAACGTATGTGTCTTTTTTGTCCAGGTGGGTTAGGGCCAGGTGGAGGTTGATGGCAATGGCGTCATCTATTGAGCGGTTGGGACGGTACGCAAACTGCAGGGGGTCGGTCCAGTGAGGGGGGGCAGCAGGGTCTTGATATGCCTCATGACGAGCCTCTCGAAACACTTCATGATGATGGATGTAAGTGCAACGGGACGGTAATCATTTAGGCAGGACACTGAAGACTTCTTTGGCACGGGGACGAAGGTGGCGGCCTTGAAGCACGTTGGAATGGTGGCGCTGCTCAGGGAGATGTTGAAGATGTCAGTGAGAACATCTGCTAGCTGGTCTGCACATCCTCTGAGCACTCTACCAGGAATATTGTCTGGTCCAGCAGCCTTCCGTGGGTTGACCCTGTTTAGGGTTCTCCTCACATCGGCCACGGTGAGACACAGCACCTGGTCATTTGTAGGAGGGGTGGACTTCCTTGCCGTCACGTCATTTTCCGCCTCAAAACGGGCGTGGAAGTTATTCAGCGCATCTGGGAGGGAGGCATCACCCACACAGTCAGGTGATGTTGTCCTGTAATTGCTGATGTCCTGGATGCCCTTCCACATGTGCCGCGTGTCGCCGCTGTCCTGGAAGTGACTGTGGATTTGCTGGGCGTGTGCACGCTTTGCCCGTCTGATGACCCGGGACAGTTTGGCCCTTACTGTTGTTAGAGCTGCCTTGTCGCCTGCTCTGAAGGCGGAGTCGCGGGACCTCAGAAGCGCACGCACCTCCGCGGTCATCCATGGCTTCTGGTTGGTCTTGGACAGAGTAACATCATCAATGCACTTGCTGATGTAGCTGGTCACTGATGCTGTGTACTCCTCTAAGTTGGTGGAGTTGCCATCGGTTGCAGCCTCCCTGAACATGTGCCAGTCAGTGTGCTCAAAGCAGTCTTGAAGAGCAGAGATGTCTCCTGCTGGCCAGGTTTTCACCTGCTTCTGAACTGGTCTGGAGCGCCTGACGAGCGGTCTGTATGCTGGGATTAGCATAACAGAGATGTGGTCTGAGTATCCGGGGGGGGGGGGGGGAGGGGGGCTCTGCCCGGTACGCGTCGGGGATGTTTGTGTAAACCAGGTCCAATGCGTTCTCCCCCCTCGTTGCAAAGTCCACATTTGGACTATGTTTGGTGATCTTTAGGTTCCAGAGAGAGAGTTATTGCCCGATTATGGGGTCAGTAATTTCTTTAATGCTCCTCATTTCCCTTCACAGGACCGAGCTCAGTGATCCACGAGGTCCTGGCAAGTTTGGACGATTCCCAGCTGCTGCAGCTGACGTATTTCTACCGGGACAGGCTGGAGCAGGCGATGGAAGGAGGGGTGCACGGAGTGAGCCTGGCGTTAACGGCCGAGAATCAGTTCAGTGGAGAGGAACATCAGGTGAGTGGGACGGAGAATGGGTTTGAATTTTCGCACATCACAGGACTGATGGGTGTCGGAACTCTGACTCATCGGATATTAAATTAGATAAAGGGACAACTGGGAAATAAATACTGTACATGCAGTCTCAAACATATGAATCTGAACCAGTGATAGAAAGGAGTGAAAAGGCCCCGCGACTGGTGGGTGGCTGCTCAGTGTTCAGTGAGTTGAGCAGGTAACAGCTGTGTGGGCTTACAGTATTAAATGGAAATGTGACAGGAAGTTTCGGTTTGGGAAGATCGTACAGCGTGATGGCAGAACGTCAGTGAGAACCGGGGCTCCAGCTGTGGGTGCCACAGGAACTCGAGTGCGTTCTGTTCTGGGTGGAGATGATTGTGTTCCAATCTGTAGCTGCAGACAGTGTGGATTGGGGAATACTGCCATGTTGTAATGTGTAATGACTGAATAAACCTCCACTGGAAAAGGCAAAGGAAAGGCATCGGGTGTCAGCCGGTAATCCGCTGTCATGTTGGACACTGGCAGACTGAGGAGATGAATCACATCATCTTTTCTGCAACTTCTCCGAGACTGCTCGCTCTGTTATAAAAACCCTCCTGTTTTCTTTCTTCATCTGTGATGGTTATTTTCTGATTTCACCGTCAAATTATTTACAAATTGTCAGATTGTTTACACCGTCAAATCCAGTGAGGAATTATTTATGGATTGGGAGCCACGTCAATGAAGCTGTCACAGACCAGCCAGGATCATATTGACTGGTGAACCAGGTTCATGGTGAATGTCCACACTCAGAATGTACAGTCCATATCCCGACAGGATCAGCACTCGTCCGGGTGACTGTTCAGTGTGATCCCATTACAGATAACATCATAAAGCCATAAAACATTACATCACAGAAACAGGCCTTTTGGCCCTTCTTGGCTGTGTCGAACCATTTTTCTGCCTAGTCCCACTAACCTGCACCTGGACCATATCTCTCCATACACCTCTCATCCTTATACCTGTCCAAGTTTTTCTTAAATGTTAAAAGTGATCCAGCATTTACCACTTCATCTGGCAGCTCAGTCCACACTCCCACCACTCTCTGTGTGAAGAAGCCCCCCCCCCCATGTTCCCTTTAAACTTTCCCCCTTCACCCTCAACCCATGTCCTCTGGTTTTCTTCTCCCCTAGCCTCAGTGGAAAAAGCCTGCTTGCATTCACATCTATACCCATAATAATTTTATATAACTCTATCAAATCTCCCCTCATTCTTCTACGCTCCAGGGAATAAAGTCCTAACTTATTCAACCTTTCTCAGTAACTCGGTTTCTCAAGTCCCGGCAACATCCTTGTAAACTTTCTCTGCACTCTTTCAACCTGTAATTTGGTGACTAAAACTGCACACAATACTCCAAATTCGGCCTCACTAATGTCTTATACAACCTCACCATTACATTCCAACTCTTATACTCAATACTTTGATTTATAAAGACCAATGTACTAAAAGCTCTCTTTGCTACCCTATCGACCTGTGACGCCACTTTTTGGGAATTTTGTATCTGTATTCCTAGATCCCTCTGTTCTACTGCACTCCTCAGTGCCCTACCATTTACCTTGTATGTTCTACCTTGGTTTGTCCTTCCAGAGTGCAATACCTCACACTTGTCTGTATTAAACTCCGTCTGCCATTTTTCCAGCTGGTCCAGATCCCTCAGCAAGCTTTGAAAAGCTTCCTCACTATCCACTACACCTCCAGTCTTTGTATCATCAGCAAATTTGCTGATCTAATTTACCACATTATCATCCAGATCATTGATATAGATGGCAAATAACAATGGACCCAGCACTGATCCCTGTGGCACACCACTAGTCACAGGCCTCCACTCAGAGAAGCAACCCTCCACTACCAATCTCTGACTTCTTCCATTGAGCCAATGTCTAATCGAATTTACTACCTCTCCATGTATACTTAGCGACTGAATCTTCCTAACTAACCTCCCATGCGGGTTGTTGTCAAAGGCCTTACTGAAGTCCATGTAGACAACATCCACTGCCTTCCCTTCATCCACTTTCCCAGTAACCTTCTCAAAAAAACTCATTTGTTAAACATGACCTAGCACGCATGTTGACACTCCCTAACAAGTCCCTGTCCATCCAAATACTTGTAGATCCTATCTCTTAGTACTCCTTCCAATAATTTACCTACTACAGATGTCAAACTTACTGCCCTGTAATTTCCCGGATTACATTTTGAGCCCTTTTTAAACAACGGAACAACACGAGCTATCCTCCAATCCTCTGGCACCTCACCCATAGATACCGACATTTTAAATATATCTGCTAGGGCCCCTGCAATTTCAACACTAGTCTCCCTGAAGGTTCGAGGGAATATCCTATCAGGTCCTGTGGATTTATCTACTCTGATTTGCCTCAAGACAGCAAGCACCTCCTCCTCTTTAATCTGTATAAATTCCTTGACCTCCCTACTTGTTTGCCTCATTTCCATTGACTCCATGCCAGTTTCCTTAGTAAATACAGACATAAAAAACACACTTAAGATCTCCCCCATTTCTTTTGGTTCCATACATAGCCGACCACTCTGATCTTCAAGAGGAACAATTTTATCCCTTACTCTCCCTTTGCTCTTAATATACCTGTAGAAGCTCTTTGGATTATCCTTCACCCTGACTGCCAAAGCAACCTCATGTCTTCTTTTAGCTCTCATGATTTCTTTCTTAAGTGTTCTTTGCACTTTTTATACACCTCGGGCACCTTCATTTGTTCCCTGTTTCCTTTACATGTTATACATCTCTCTCTTTATCAGAGGTCCAATATCCCTAGAGAACCTAGGTTCCTTATTCTTATTCACTTTGCCTTTAATCCTGACAGGAACATACAAACTCTGCACTCTCAAAATTTCTCCTTTGAAGGCCTCCCACTTACCAATCATATCCTTGCCAGAGAACAACCTGTCCCAATCCACGCTTTTTAAATCCTTCCTCATTTCTTCAAATTTGGCCTTTTTCCTGTTTAGAAACTCAACCCGAGGACCAGATCTATCTTTATCCATGATCAAGTTGAAACTAATGGTGTTATGATCACTGGAACCAAAGTGTTCCCCTACACACACTTCCATCAGCTGTCCTAACTCGTTTCCTAATAGAAGATCTAATGTTGCATCCTCTTTAGTCGGTACCTCAATATATTGATATAGAAAACACATTTTACGAACTCTAACCCATCTAGACCTTTAACAGTATGGGAGGCCCAATCAATATGTGGAAAATTAAAATCCCCTACAATCACAACTTTCTGTCTCCTGCAGTTGTCTGCTATCTCTCTGCAGATTTGCTCCTCCAATTCTCGCTGACTATTGAGTGGTCTATAATACAATCCCACTAATGTGGTCATACCTTTCCTGTTTCTCAGCTCCACCCATATGGCCTCAGTAGACAAGCCCTCTAATCTGTCCTGCCGAAGCACTGCTGTAACATTTTCCCTGACTAACAAAGCCACCCCCCCACCCACCCTTCATCCCTCTGCCTCTATCACGTCTGAAACATCGGAACCCTGGAACATTAAGCTGCCAGTCCTGCCCCTCCTGTAGCCACGTTTCACTAATGGCTATAATGTCATAATTCCACGAGTCAATCCACACCCTCAGCTCGTCAGCCTTCCTCACAATACTCCTCGCATTGAAATAGACACACCTCAGAAGATTATTATCACCACACACAACCCTTCTATTTGTGTCTTTGCATGAAACTTTAACATCATTTATTTTTATCCCCGCTCCACTATCTACTCTGGCACTCTGGTTCCCATCTCCCTGCAAATTTAATTTAAACCCCCTCCCCCCAATAGCACTAACAACCCTCCCTGCAAGGATATTGGTCCCCCTGTAGTGCAGGTGTAACCCGTCTCTCTTGTACATAAGTCCGTAAGACAAAGGAACAGAAGTCGGCCATTCGGCCCATCGAGTCTGTTCCACCATTTCATCATGAGCTGATCCACTCTCCCCTTTAGTCCCACTCCCCCACCTTCTCACCATAACCTTTGATGCCCTGACTACTCGGATACCTATCAATCTCTGTCTTAAATACACCCAATGACTTGGCCTCCACTGCCGCCCGTGACAACAAATTCCACAGATTCTCCACCCTCTGGCTAAAAAAATTTTTTTGCATCTCTGTTCTGAACGGGCGCCCTGCAATCCTCAAGTCATGTCCTCTCGTACTAGACTCCCCCTCCATGGGTAACAACTTTGCCACATCCACTCTGTCCATGCCTCTCAACATTTGAAATGATTCTATGAGCTCCTCCCTCATTCTTCTAAACTCCAAGGAGTACAGTCCAAGAGCAGTCAAATGTTCCTCATATGTTAACTCTCTCATTCCCGGGATCAATCTAGTGAATCTTCTCTGAACCCTCTCCAATGTCAGCACATCCTTTCTTAAATAAGAAGCACAAAACTGCACACAGCATTCCAAGTGAGATCTTACCAGTGCCTTATAGAGCCTCAACATCACATCCCTGCTCCTATACTCTATTCCCATGGAAATGAATGCCAACATTGCATTCGCCGCCTTCACCACCGACTCAACCTGGAGGTTAACCTTAAGGGTATCCTGCACGAGGACTCCCAAGTCCCGTTGCATCTCAGAACTTTGAATTCTCTCCCCATTTAAATAATAGTCTGCCCGTTTATTTCTTCTACCAACGTGCATGACTGTACACTTTCCGACATTGTAATTCATTTGCCACTTCTTTGCCCATTCCCCCAATCGATCCAAGTCTCTGCAGTACAGGTCCCAGCTGCCGCAGAAGAGATCCCAATGATCCTGAAATCTGAAACCCTGCCCCCTACACCAGTTCCTCAGCCACATGTTCATCCGCCAGAGCATCCTACTCTTACCCCACTGGCACGAGGCACAGGTAGCAATCCTGTGGTTACCACCCTCGAGGTCTTGCTTTTTAACTTCCTACCATGCTCTCTATACTCACTCTCCAGGACCTCCTCACTCTTTCTTCCTACGTCACTGGTACCGATGTGTACTACGACATCTGGCTGCTCACCCTCCCATTTCAGAATGCTGTGCACGCGATCAGTGACATTCCTGACCCTGGCACCCGGGAGGCAACAAACCATCCGGGAGTCTCTGTCACGACCACAGAACCTCTTGTCTGTACCTCTAACTATTGAGTCCCCTATCACTACCGCTCTCCTCTTCTTTCCCCCCTCCCTTCTACATTCACAACCAGACTCAGTGCCAGAGATCCGGCTGCCGCAGCTTGTCCCAGGTAAGTCATTTCCCCCCCCCCCCCCCCCAAAAAATATCCAAATCAGTATACTTGTTGAGGGGAATGGCCACAGGGGAGCCCTGCTCTGCCTGCCCTTTCCCCTTCCCTCGCCTGACGGTAACCCAATTACCTGTGCGCTGTTCCTTTGGCGTAACTGCCTCCCTGTAGCTACTATCTATAAACTCCTCATTCTCCCGAATGATCCGGAGGCCATCCAGCTCCTGCTCCAGTTCCCTAGCGCAGTTTGTTAGGAGCTGCAGCTAGATGCACTTCTTGCAGGTGTCGTTGTCACTGACACTGGAGATCTCTCTGACTTCCCACATCCTGCAAGAGGAGCATTCCAACATCCTGTCTGGCATTCTCTGTACTCTAAACAAACAAAACAGAACTTACCGGAACCTACCCTCGCTTCTGCCTGTTCACCAAAGCTGTCCCACTCTGACTCAGTCCACTCTGATGATGGCCGCTGTATATGGCGGTCTTTGTTTCTTAACCTTTGATGCGCTACATCACACGCCTGCGCAGTCTAGCCTCTGTGCCCCGATCAGGTAAAAAAAAAGGCTTCTCTCTGAGATGCCTTTACTTCTTCACTCTCCACCTCTTGCTTCGATTTAAAAGACCGTTGGAAAAATCCCTCTCCTTTTTAAACCTTTGGCGTGCTAAGTCCCGCATTTTACTTCACATTCCCTGTGTGAATCTGTCAGTCCCCAATATGTTCACTGTTACTCTTCACAGATAATCTGTAATCTCGCTGATCAGGGAGAGCGGGTGGACAGTTCTAAACTCCTCCTGAGCCTGGTGATGGAGAAAGACTCCCGCGCCCAGAGGGTGTTGTGGGAAACCTTTGTGAAAATGTGGAATGCTGCCCCAAATTTGGACAGAATACTGAAGGAAATGCAGATATATGGTGAGATTATATCAGAGATTAATTTAAACTTGGATCGCAACACAGCACACTTTACAATTTTACGAAAATTATCTCCTCAATTTGTTTAAATTCAATCAGGTTGTGATCCTTCCCATCAGCCAATTCCCGCTGAACTTTTACTGACGGTTCTCAGTGAGCTGAACGGTAAGTGAACGTGCAGAGAACATTGACGAATGTAACACAGGAACAAGCCATTAGGCGTATAATATTGTGCTGAAGCAGCTAAGGCGTAAATCAAACACACCCAAACTCTAATCTCACCTTCCTACACCATGTCCATATGCCTCCATCTTCCTTACAACCATGTGCTTGTCCAAATGTCTCTTCAAAGCTTCTAACAATTTGCCTCTACCACCTTACCAGGCAGTGCGTCCTAGGCAGCCACGACTCTCTGATTTTCAAAAAACTATCCCTCACATCTCCCTTCATTCTGCCTCTCACCCTCTCGCCTTCAATATGTTCCCTCTGGTAATAAGCACTTCAACGTGGGTAACCGACCGATTCTCTCTATGCCTCTCATAATCTTGTCAACCTGCATCAGAGCTCTCCTCAGCCTCCGATATTCCAGAGAATACAAACTAATTTTATCCAGCCTCTCGTGATAGCACAGGCCCTCTAAACCAGCCAGCATCTTCTGCTCCCTCTCTGAAGCCTCAGCATCCCTCCGGTAGTGGGGCGATCGGAACGGTAAGCAGTGGCCCAGATGAGGCTGAAGCAGAGTTCATCGTTGACACCAACGGTTGTAATTTGCGTAGGGCGGTTCAGTTGTTGAGCCACGAGGATCTGACCAGGTAAATATTGGCACTGTGACAGAGAACACAGTGAGACACAGGGAAACATCTTTGCTGGAGGGAGAGTTTTCAACGGACATTTTGAGGAACGAGGCAGAGAGCTGGCGAGTTTGAGGAAAGTGGTCACACCGCTCTGGGGCCTGCAACTACAGATCCCCACCGGAGTCTGAGTGGAGAAGGGGGCGATGTGGAGAATGGGGAAAAAAACCTGTATTTCTTCACACCAAAAAGTCAAAACCTTCTCTTGCCAGCCACTGCCCCCTCCTGAATAGCCTCATCCTTAACCATTTTCCAAACTCCCCCTGCTCCTGCAGATTATCTTTTCTTAGAGTTGGGCGTCCACTGAAGTTCCAGTCACAGAATAGTAATAATAGCATCACTTTAGTTAGAAAAGCAGGTCGCATTCCAACTGGTCTGTTCAATCACAGAGCAGCAGATGAACCCCACTGTCTTCACATCTGCACTCCCTAGTGCAAACACTGCTACAGTGTTAGAGAGGGTGAGATGAGGGGACATGTTCCTCAGCTCAGTCCGCAGAAGCTGAAATTCCTGTCTGCCGGTGTTGTGTGACGGACACTGTGGAAGGGTGAGAGATGGGAATTAGGACAGAGAAACCGAGGGTTGTGGGATTGCGGCAAGGAAGGTGGAAAGGACTGAAAATATCTATAAATAATATTGCAATTAAATTGTGACCGTCTGGATGGGAAGCTTACTATATCCATAAGCCCATCATGTCTGTGAAAATGGTGCTCAGGGCAGTGCATGGGCTCAGAGATTGTAAGACATCATCATCGCAGACTGAGTTGGATCACTCAACTGCACATTTAAAAGAGGAGAGAGCAAAACAAAGACAAATATCACAAAACTTATTAATATTGCATCAGCCCATGTTTTATCTGATTATTCGAAGCTCTTAAGAGAAATATCTCGGCCAGAACCCTGGTTCAGTCTCTCTCATTTACAAGAACAAATTCCAAAGATGATAATTTAAATATGGGACCAGAGATAGACGAATCAGGAAGTTTACAAACTACACATGCCTCTGTCACCTCTGTTAATGCTGTTCCAGTCCACATGCGGTCAATGAAACCCCTGCACCATGGATTTGGTAAATTGCTACAAGCTTCTTCACAATTCCTCATGTTGTTTGCCAAGGGCTCAGACGTGACAGTGAAATTCCCACAGCCATTTCTGAATATGAAACAGATGCACTCCCTGATTATTGAAGAACATAATTCCTACCACTGTCACATTCTCTAAAGTAAATATGTCCACAATCAGTGTTTTTCTACGCTGCCTATCACAGCCGAATACATTGAAGAGAGACTCCACACATACCTGACAGGATCCCGACACACTGTGAGAACCCACACCCCCCCCGGCAGGGTCCTGATTCTCTGTGATGCCCCACACACGACTGACAGGATCCTGACACACTGTGAGACCCCACACCCCCCCGGCAGGGTCCTGATTCTCTGTGATGCCCCACACACGACTGACAGGATCCTGACACACTGTGAGACCCCACACCCCCCCGGCAGGGTCCTGATTCTCGGTGATGCCCCATACACGACTGACAGGATCCTGACACGCTGTGAGACCCCACACCCCCCCGGCAGGGTCCTGATTCTCTGTGATGCCCCACACACGACTGACAGGATCCTGACACACTGTGAGACCCCACACCCCCCCCCGGCAGGGTCCTGATTCTCGGTGATGCCACACACACGACTGACAGGATCCTGACACACTGAGACCAGATCTTATCAGGGAGATTAATGTAAATGAACCCTTAGGAGGCAGCCACGGAGTGCATAAAAGAAAACGCAATATAATGTAGCAAAAGTGAGTGGGAAGTTAGTTGATTGGGAAGCTTTTAAAATATAACAAAAAGCATAAAGCAAGAAGGGATGAAGGCAAAAGAATTGAAATTATGGGCTAACACAGATAATGATGGAGAAACTCAGCAGGCCAGGCAGCAGTTATGGAGAAAGTACAGTCAACGTTTTGGGCCGAGAACATTCGGTGGGACTGGACTAAAAACACTGAGGAGTCGGTTTGAAAGATGGAGGGGAGAGAGAAATGCCAGGCCATAGAAGAAACTTGAAGGGGGAGGGATGAGCAAAGAGATAGGAAGTTGGTTAGTGAAAGAAAGAGAAGGCCATGGAAGAAAGGGGAAAAGGAGATGGAGAGAGCACCAGAGGGAGGCGTAGATGATCTTGGTATGGCCTCTTGTGTATCGGTGAGATTCCCCCCCCCCCCCCCATCCTGCTTATGGGCTGTTTGCCCCTCTCCCATGAGGGGGGAAGCAACCTAACATCCATAGCAGGACCACCAGACTCAAAATCAGTTACTTTCCTCAAGCAGTAAGACTGATCAACACCTCCAATGACTAAGCCACCCCTCCACACTGACAACCCCACCTCACCACCAGCACGGTTTAAAAAATTTCTGTCAGAACCACCTGAGGTCAGAGTGACTTCTGTATCCTATGTATTTATAGAAACACAGAAAACCTACAGCACAATACAGGCCCTTCAGCCCACAGAGTTGTGCTGAACGTGTCCCTACCTTGGAAATTACTCAGCTTACCCATAGCTCTCTATTTTTCTAAGCTCCATGTACCTATCCAAAAGTCTCTTAAAAGACCCTATCGTACCCACCTCCACCACCATCGCCAGCAGCCCATTCCACGCACTCACCACTCTCTGTTTAAAAAAAAACTTACCCCTGACATCTCCTCTGTACCTACTCCCCAACACCTTAAACCTCTGACCCCTTGTGGCAGCCATTTCAGCCCTATTTATATTTATTGTGTTTTCCATTGCTTTCTTTATCTGAGATGTTCGTGCTACATCAGATCCATTATAACAATTATTCCCTTCTCCTTTACACTTGTGTATCTTGAATCTGTTGTCTATTTGCAACACAGTCTCTTCACGAGACTGCAGATCGGCCGTCTCAAACCATTTTCTGGAGGCACTCGGTGAGCTGAGCAGCATCTGTGATGATGGGGAGGGGGTGGGGGAATTGTCTGTGTTTTGTGGCAAAATGCTGACTGACTCAATCTCCTGAACAAGGCATTGACATTTTCTCCCCCAATCCCCCCACCCACAGTGCACGTGCTGATCAACAGATATACTTTTGAATCAGTGACGGTGAGAGGGGAGGGGGGCTGTGATTCCCCAACCTGTTCCTTTGAGAGAATGCCCAAGATCCTTTTCTCCATCTCCATTCTGGGGATTAAAAGTTTCTTCCACAGGAACAGTGATAGCTGTGACATTAGTGGGAGTTTGTCCACTACGGGACGGTCGGGGGTCAGTAAACTGCCAGGGAAATACTTACCTTCCCAGACAATTAATGTGGAAATGTGACGATCTGGTGTTTATCTAGACCACGTCTCTTTGTCCAGTCAGGGGTCTGTTAATCAAATTTACTGTACGAGCATCCATAGAATCAAAGAACACTACGGCACAGTACAGGCCCTTCAGCCCTCCATGTTGTGCTGACCCACATAATCCTTAAAAAAAGTACTAAACCCACACTACCCCGTAACCCTCTGTTTTTCTTTCATCCATGTGCCTGTCCAAGAGGCTCTTAAATACCCCTAATGTTTTAGCCTCCACCACCATCCCTGGCAAGTCATTCCAGGCACTCTCAACCCTCCGTGTATTAAAAAAAACGTACCCCTGATGTCTCCCCTAAACTTACCTCTCTTAATTTTGTACATATGCCCTCTGATGTTTGCTATTGGTGCCCTGGGAACAGGTACTGACTATCCACCCTATCTATACCTCTCATAATCTTGTAGACCTCTATCGTCCCCTTTCATTCTTCTACGCTCCAAAGAGAAAAGTCCCAGCTGTGCTAACCTTGCTTCATATGACTTGTTCTCCAATCCAGGCAACATCCTGGTAAATCTCCTCCGCACCCTCTCCATAGCTTCCACATCCTTCCTATAATGAGGTGACCAGAATTGAACACAATACTCTAAGTGCGGTCTCACCAGAGATTTGTAGAGTTGCAACATGACCTCTACTCTTGATCTCAATCCCTCTGTTAATGAAGCCTAGCATCCCATAGGCCTTCTTAACTACCCTATCAACCTGTGCAGCGACCTTGAGGGATGTATGGATTTGAACCCCAAGGTCCCTTTGTTCATCCACACGCTTCAGTAACCGACCATTAACCCTGTACTCAGTCTTCTAGTTTGTCCTTCCACAATGCATCACCTCACACTTGTCTGGATTGAACTCCATCTGCCATTTTTCTGCCCAACTCTGCAGCCTGTCAATATCCACTTGTAACCTTCAACCACCTACAGCTCCATCCACAACTCCTCCAATCTTCGTGTCATCCGCAAACTTACTCACCCAACCATCCGCCTCTACATCCAGGTCATTTATAAAAATCACAAATAGCAGGGGTCCCAGGACAGATCCCTGCGGCACTCCACTAGTCACCGACCTCCAGGCAGAATATTTTCCTTCCACAACTACCCTCTGCTTTCTTCCTTTAAGCCAATTTTTTATCCAAACAGCCAAGGTTCCACTTATCCCATGCCTCATGACTTTCTGGATGAGTCTTTCATGAGGGACCTTGTCAAATGCTTTGCTAAAGTCCATGTAGACCACATCCACTGCCCTACCCTCATCAATCTCTTTTGTTACCTCTTCAAAAAACTCAATCAGGCTCGTGAGGCATGATCTTCCCTTCACAAAGCCATGTTGACTATCCATGAGTAGACTGTACTTCTCCAAATGCTCATAGATCCTATCCTTAAGAATCCTTTCCAGTATTTTGCATACCACCGACGTAAGACTCACTGGTCTATAGTTCCCAGGTTTCTCCCTATTACCTTTTTTAAACAAGGGAACTACATTTGCCATTCTCCAGTCCTCCGGCACTTCCCCTGCAGCCAAAGAGGATTCAAAGATAATGGCTAATGCTCCTGCGATCTCTTCTCTCAATTCCCACAACAACCTGGGGTGTATCATATCCGGCCCCGGGGATTTATCAATCTTAATGTTTTTAAGAAGATCCAGCACTTCTTCCTTAATCTCCACACTGTCCAGCACATAGGCCCGCTCTATTTTGACCTCATCCTGATCAAGATCCTTTTCACTTGTGAATACTGAAGCAAAGTATTCATTTAGGACCTCCCCAACCTCCTCTGCCTCCAGGCACATGTTGCCGTCTTTATCCTTTAGCGGTCCCACCTTCGTTCTCGTCATCCTCCTATTCTTCACATAGGCATAGAACGCCTTGGGGTTCTCCTTAATCCTACATGCCAAGGCCGTCTCATGCCCCCTTCGAGCTCTCCTAAGTTCTTTCTTTAGCTCCTTCCTGGCTACCCTATATTTCTCATGAGCCCCTCCTGCTTCCTGCTTCTTATATCTAACATATGCTTCCTTTTTCCTCTTGACGAGTTGCCTCACGTGTTTCGTCAGCCACGGTTCCCTTTTCCTACCATTTTTTTCCTTGCCTCAGTGGGACAAACCTATCCTGAACCCAGCTCAAGTGGTCCCTAAACTTCTCCCACATTACTTCTGTGCTTTCCCCTTTGAACATCTGTTTTCAATTTACTCTCGCTAGTTCCTGCCTCATCCCTTCAAAGTTAGCCCTTCCCCAGTTAAGCACTTTACCATTTCGTCTGATTTTATCCCTTTCCATAGCTATGCTGAAGCTAAGGGAGTTGTGGTCACTCTCACCAAAATGCTCCCCCACCAAGAGGTCTGTCACCTGATCAGGTTCATTACCCAGAACTAGATCCAGTATGGCCTCTCCTCTCATTGGCTGGTCCACATACTGTGTCAGGAATCCCTTTTGAACACACCTGACAAATTCAGCCCCATCTATCCCCCTTGCACTCAGGAGGTGCCAGTCAATATGAGGGAAGTTGAAATCACCCATAGCTACTATCTTGTATTTCCTGCTCCATTCTAAAATCTGCCTGCTTATCTGCTCCTCGGTGTCCCAAGGGCTATTTGGGGGCCTATAAACTACTCCCAGCACAGTGATTGATCCCTTCCTATTTCTGACTTCCACCCAGACCGACTCCGTGGACACTCCCTCTGCAGCGTCCTCCCTTTCTATAGCCATGATACTATCCCTGACCAGCAATGCCACACACCCCCCCCCCTTTTCTACCTCCCATCCTATTCCTTTTAAAACACCTGAACCCCGGGACCTGCATCATCCAATCCTGCCCTTCCTCCAACCAAGTTTCAGTAATGGCCACAACATCGTAGTTCACGTACTAACCCATGCTCTAAGTTCATCCTCCTTGTTCCTGATACTCCTAGCATTGAAATAGAGACATTTCAACCCCTTTAACTAGCTACAATTATGTTCTGTCCTTCCTCATCAACTCAAACTCTTAGCATCATGCCCTTGTCCTTCTACCTTAATCCCTGCACTCACATTCTGATTCCCACCCCCCGTCAAACAGGTTTAAACCCTCCACAACAGCTCTATCAAACCTGCCTGCCAGGATATTGGTCCCCCTGGGATTCAAGTGCAACCCGTCCTTTTTGTACAGGTCACAGCTGCCCCAAAAGAGGTCCCAGTGATCCAGAAATCTGAATCCCTGCCCCCTGCTCCAATCCCTCAGCCACACATTTATCCTCCACCTCATTCCTGTTCTCACTGTCGCGTGGCACAGGCGGTAATCCCAAGATTACTACCTTTGAGGTCCTGCTTTTCAACTTCCTTCCTAACTCCCTGTAGTCTTCTTACAGGACCTCTTCCCTTTTCCTATCTACGTCATTGGTACCAATATGTACCACGACCTCTGGCTGTTCTCCCTCCCACCGCAGGATATCTTGAACGCGATCAGAGACATCCCGGACCCTGGCACCTGGGAGGCAAACTACCATCCGAGTTTCTTTCCTGCATCCACAGAATCGCCTATCTGAACCCCTGACTATAGAGTCCCCTATCACTACTGCCTTCCTCTTCCTTTCCCTACCCTTCTAAGCCACAGGGCCAGACTCTGTGCCAGAGACACGGCCACTGTTGCTTCCCCCAGGTAGGCTGTCCCCTCCAACAGTACTCAAACAGGAGTACTTATTGTCAAGGGGTACAGCCACAGGGGTACTCTCTAGTACCTGCCCCTTCCCCTTCACCCTCCTGACTATGACCCATTTCTCTGTCCCCCGTGGCCCTGGAGTGACCACCTGCCTGTAACTCCTCTCTATCACATCCTCACTCTCCCTGACCAGACAAAGGTCATCGAGCTGCAGCTCCAGTTTCCTAACACGGTCCCTTAGGAGTCGCATCTCGATGCACCGGGTGCAGATGTGGCCGTCCAGGACACTGGGAGACTCCAGGGCCTCCCACATCTGACACCGACCACAGAAAACTGGCCTCACACACATACTAACTCCTTTTGCAATCAACAACTGCCTTGCCTCGTCCCGTTACCGCCGAAGCCCGTTGAGCAAAAGCCCTTTCACTCTGCTGCCCACTCCCAACGCTGACCACTGGATATGGCTGCCTTCTGTTTAAACTGTTCGCGCTCAACTGGCTGACGTCACGCGCCTGCGCAGTCTGTCCTTTCTCTTCTCCCGAGAACTCAAAATGTCTTCCTGCTGGAAATCCTTAGGTGCTCTCCCGCTGCCTTCTTGTTCTGAATCCATTAACTAATGCAATAGCTTTGAGCTAACTCTTGTGTGTTTAAATACTGAGTTCTGAGTTGAGGCATCTAACAGTTTGTCCACTGTCTGTTCCCGTGGAAGATGTTCAACAGAAACACAAGGAGACTCTGCGGGCACAAACTGAAACACTGAGAGTGAACACGATCCTGATGAGGGAGAAGGTGGAGGTTTTCCAGCTGGTTGATCGATACGCTGAGCTCACGGTCATTTCTACTGTTCGAAATCGGAGACTGGTGGAACATGAGCTGCTGGCAAGAGGCAGAGACCACGAGGAGTGGAGAGAGAAACATCTCCGCGGAGAGCTGGAAAAAATCCGGACGGATCAGTTATTCCAGAGCAGCTTTTCACAGATTAAATCCACATCTGGGAGTTCAGCAGCAGTGGCCGGAGTCGCCGGGATTGGGAAAACAACAATGCTACAAAAGATTGTTTATGACTGGGCCATGGGGAAAATATACCAACAATTCCAATTTGTCTTCAGTTTCAAATTCCGGGATTTAAACTCCATTAACTGTAGAATAAACCTGAGGGAACTGATTCTGGATCAGTATCCTTACTTTGGGAAAATCCTGACAGAGGTCTGGAAGAACCCAGAGGGATTGCTGTTTATATTTGATGGTTTGGATGAATTCAAACACAGAATCGATTTTGCTGACAGCCGGAGAGATACAGAACCCAAGCACCAGTGCCCAGATCCCGAGTCGTGTTGTGAAGTGGCTGACATTGTGTACAGTTTAGTCCAGCACAAGCTGCTCCCAGGGTGTTCAGTGCTGGTGACCACCCGCCCCACTGCGTTACATTTGTTGAAAAAGGCAGAGATCAGTGTCTGGGCTGAAATCCTGGGATTTGTTGGTGAGGAGCAGAAGGGATATTTCATCAGGCATTTTGAAGATAAGACTGTAGCAGAAGCTGTTTTCAAACACGTGAAAGAGAACGAGATCCTGTGCACCATGAGCTACAACCCCTCATGCTGCTTGATCCTCGCTCTGGCATTAGGTCCTTTCTTCACAAAAAGAGACAAGGACATGCAGCGAGTTCCCAAGACCATCACTCAACTATATTGCTACTATATTTACAACATCCTGAAAAACCACGGCCGTGAGATTGAGAATCCTCGTGATGTGTTACTCAGGGTGGGTCAGATGGCCTTCAGAGGAGTGTCCAAGAAGAAGATTGTGTTTACAGATAGAGATTTGATCAGCTACAGTCTGCAGCCTTCCCAGTTCCTGTCCGGGTTCATTTTGGAGAGAGAGGATTCTGCCCGGTGTGTGCTCTACACATTCCCACACCTCACCATCCAAGAGTTTGTAGCTGCAGTCACCCCATTCCTGAATCCACATCCCGGGGATATCCTGAAATTCCTCACTGAAGCCCACAAAACGGCAGATGGGCGATTTGAGGTGTTTCTCCGTTTTGTTGCTGGGCTCTCCTCCCCAAAGACAGCTCGGGGCCTGGAAGAGTTTCTGGGTCCATTTTCTCATGAAACCACCTGCCGGGTGATTGACTGGGTGAAGGAGGAGGTTAAACGCCAGAGTGAAAACGCGAGGAGTGAAGCTGGTAAAAGGAGCCTTCTAAACACATTGCACTACCTGTTTGAGTCTCAGAATCGTGGACTGGCTCAGGCCGCACTGGGATCTGTGGAAACACTTTCATTCAGTGAAATGACACTGACCCCGATTGACTGTGCGGTCCTGTCTCATGTCATCGGATTCTGTGATACAATAAAACAGCTCGACCTGGTGGACTGCAACATTCAGTTTGAAGGAATCCAGCGGCTGGGACCCGGGCTGTACAAGTGCCAGGAGTTGAGGTAACTTGATTTATCTCTCACTCTGAACTGTGAAACTGTTCCATTGTGTTGTTTCAATGTAAAGGAATTGGGGTAAAACTACAATAAATCATATTGTGAAGAATTGTGACAAATGCCCAAGGGATCGGTCAGTAATTCCCCAAGGACGAGAGGGTTCTGTGGTTCCTTGTGAAGGGATATAGGAGACTTTATCAGATCAGTGGACAGAGGCCATTGGTTTAATGGTAGTAAATCACAGGAATGGCCGTGTTTCTCGCTGCCTGTGACACGTCCATTGACAATGATCCTTCTCACTGTTACTGACAACCAGATCGACACTGACTGCAGCAGGTGGGTCAGAGCTTCACACCCCCTTCCCAGAGAGGGACAAGAGACCGTCAGCAGACTGTCCCAGTGAGAAGGAAAGAAACATCATTGTGAGATTGTCCTCCCCTGCCCGTGTGTGACTATCACCATCACTCCACCTGTGTGACTGTGCTCACTACCAGATACACAGACCCCATGGACCTGTGGACCATCTCACTACCATCTCCACAGACCATCCTCCCGTGGACCCTCTTCCCCATTCCCTGTCCTCCAGTGGGATCACGTACCCCCGTTCCCCCCCCCATGGGAACTCCCTTCCCCATCCCCCTTCTTCCCGTGGGATCACACACTCCCATTCCCCTTCTTCCCGTGGGATCACACACTCCCATTCCCCTTCCTCCCGTGGGATCACACACTCCCATTCCCCCTTCCTCCCATGGGATCACACACTCCTATCCCCCTTCTTCCCGTGGGATCACTCACTCCCATTCCCCCTTCCTTCCGTGGGATCACACACTCCCCCCTTCTTCCCGTGGGATCACACACTCCTATCCCCCTTCCTCCCATGGGATCACACACTCCCCCCTTCTTCCCGTGGGATCATACACTCCCATTCCCCTTCCTCCCGTGGGATCACACACTCCTATCCCCCTTCTTCCCGTGGGATCTCTCTTCCCCATTACCTTTGCTCCTGCAGGTTCTGTCTCCCCATCCCTTTTGCTCAGCTGGGGTCCTTCCACCATCTCCCGTTGACATTTTCCGAGTTACAAATCTTCCTCACTGTGGAACTTTCTCCCATCCTTCAACCCTACCCCTCCCAACCCTCACGTGTCAGTAACACTTTTCCAACCATCGGGGAATGGGACAGAACATGGGGAGTTTACAGGGTCACACCAACAGATTAAATTACCAACATTTGGTGAATACCCTGGAGCTGGGCAGTGAGGGACGTTGACAGTCATGGGAACTCTGATCAGTGATTTACTGAAGGGTTTAATGTTTCCTGTAATATCCGAGTGAGAGAAATTCCCTCAGACCCACAGTTTGAATCACTTCGTTCATCAATTTGTCTGTTTAGACTTGGGCAGAATAAACTGGGAGATTCGGGAGTGAAACTGGTGTCTGCGGCTCTGAGGAACCCGGAGTGTAAAATACAGAAACTGCGGTAAGTACCAGACTGTGGGAGATTGTGTTTACAGTCACTGGGTGTCTGACACTGAACATTAATGTGATCAGTATTTGTGTTATTGATAAACAATGGAGATTTGTGTCGTCTCCTGTCTTTCTGTGTACTTCACCCTCACTCTCTCTCATCTCCAGGCTGAACAATGTTGGTCTCACAAATTCGGGTGCTGAGGATCTTGCCTCCACCCTCAGTACAATCCCATCACTGACGGAGCTGGACCTCAGTGATAATGAACTTGGAGATTCGGGAGTGAAACTGGTGTCTGTGGCTCTGAGGAACCCGCAGTGTAAAATACAGAAACTGTGGTAAGTACCAGACTGTGGGAGATTGTGTTTATAGTCACTGGGTGTCTGACACTGAACATTAATGAGATCAGTATTTGTGTTATTGATAAACACTGGGGATTTGTACTGTCTTCTGTCTCTCTGTGTCCTTCACCCTCACTCTCTCTCATCACCAGGCTGAACAATGTTGGTCTGACAGATTCTGCTGTCGAGGATCTCGTCTCTGCTCTCAGTACAATCCCATCACTGACGGAGCTGATCCTGGGATTCAACTCGCTCACAGACCAATCTGTCCCTGCTCTCCGCCGCCTCATACTGACCCACCCGAGTCTGAAGCGGATCGCGTGAGTGTTTGTGTTAATGTTCTGTGTGATAAAATATCAGTGGTACCGCAGGTTTGCTGGTGATATTTGTAAGTGAGTGCTGTTGAAACATTAACCCCAGTCCCGTTACTGACACTGTTGTGTAATTTGTTTATTTTATCTTTATTCCTCCATCTTTTTCAGTATGTGGGGGAATCGGTTCAGTGGGACCAGGAGGATGGAACTGGCATTTCTGCAGGATCCCAGACCCGGACTGAGAGTGATCCTGTGAACATCCCCGTCCGCGGGATGGAGACGTTTAGGCCGATTCCCCGCCCTCCCATTTAGCGGCTGCGTGCCAGGTATAATTTCCAACGGTTCTATCGGAACTGGCTCCAGTCTCGTGGTCTGTGACATCCGGATCGTTCCCACAGTGACGTATTTCCGCCTGTTGTCCAGCGGCGCAGATTCCACCGGATGTTTGCATTCGAGACTCCCGACGTGAGACCCTGGGGAATTACACAGACAGGAAGAGCCCGGGGGCCAGGGCTTAGTCTGGGACAACAATGTCCTGAGGTGGGATTATCCAGGGAGAGAATCCATTTGCTCCCTTTGCTCAGGACAGTCTGGCTGATATAATGATATAAATTGACAAATACCTTGGCAGTGACGCTGGATCTGCGGCGATCTCAGGCACAGCCCTGAAATCACCGGTTCCCTGATGCGGAGTGTCGGTGAGAAATGGGACTGATTATTCAACCGGTCACTCATTGTCGTTGGTCTGTTAATTGTGTGTGACTGTGTGAATAGGGAACATTTATTCCCGCAAGTCGGCAGCTCACGCATTGTTTAATTTACATTTGTCATGATGAAATCAATAAACCGCTGTAACTTCCTGTCTCGGTGTCGGACTCGAGTCTCATTAGAGGAGAAACAGTGACCTGGGGTTACTGCTGCCCCCCCCACCCCCCGGTGAACTGCAGTAATGGGTCTGGGCTCCTCATGCTGGTACAGCAGCATTTCAGCTCCAGGCTGACGGATGTCAGTCTGGTGTCTGGTCCCCAGGACCTCCTCACTCCCCATCCCCATCCAGGCTGACCCCCGCCTCCTCACACCACAGATATGCGCACTCTCTTGACCCCCACCTTCCTGCGCACTCTCCTTGCTCCCGCAGACAAAAACGACAATGGGTTGGAAGCTCATATACGGTCTAATTTCTGACCTGTGTCCCCAAAGGTCGCGAACAAGAGAATGGAACAGAAGCAATCAACATAGGATGTCAGACACAGACTGAAGCCGTGTCGGCATTGTTTGACCAGTCTCACTCTGGGATGTTGAATTACAATATTCCTGAATCAGACACAGAGTGAAGCTCCCTCCACACCGTCCCATCACAAACTCACAGGCTCAGACACAGAGTGAAGCTCCCTCCACACCGTCCCATCACACACTCCCGGGGTCAGACACAGAGTGAAGCTCCCTCCACACCGTCCCATCACACACTCCTGGGGTCAGACACAGAGTGAAGCTCCCTCCACACCGTCCCATCACAAACTCACAGGCTCAGACACAGAGTGAAGCTCCCTCCACACCATCCCATCACACACTCCCGGGGTCAGACACAGAGTGAATCTCCCTCCACACCGTCCCATCACACACTCCTGGGGTCAGACACAGAGTGAATCTCCCTCCACACCGTCCCATCACACACTCCTGGGGTCAGACACAGAGTGAAGCTCCCTCCACACCGTCCCATCACACACTCCCAGGGTCAGACACAGAGTGAATCTCCCTCCACACCGTCCCATCACACACTCCTGAGGTCAGACACAGAGTGAATCTCCCTCCACACCGTCCCATCACACACTCCTGGGGTCAGACACAGAGTGAAGCTCCCTCCACACCGTCCCATCACACACTCCTGAGGTCAGACACAGAGTGAAGCTCCCTCCACACCGTCCCATCACACACTCCTGAGGTCAGACACAGAGTGAAGCTCCCTCCACACCGTCCCATCACACACTCCTGAGGTCAGACACAGAGTGAAGCTCCCTCCACACTGTCCCATCACACAGTGTTTCCTTCGGACTACACTGGTGAGGCCGAGAGCGGGCAGCTCATACGGCTTGTGATAATGATGACCATTGCCCATTGTCCTTCCGAGACTTACTGATGTCAACCAGCATGGAGACTGAAATACCCGCTCAGCCAGTTTACTGATGCATTCACCAAAACCCAGACCTACCCCGACCGAGTCTGCCAAGGACTCACTGGGAAAGAGTGACAGTATCACCAGCTCTCCACCTGCATCCGGGTTCATAAACGCAGGAGTCTTCTATCACACTAACCTGCGGGTCATATCAGGTATCAAGACGGCACAGACGGTCAAGGCGAGAAAGGAAAATACAGCAACACCTTTCGGATAACCGCAAAACCGTAATTCTTCAAACTTACCTGCTGCAAACTTACTATCCATACCCTGTACATTCTCAAATTACTGATTACAGATGACAAGTAACACGAAGAGTAGTGTGAGCTGCGTTAATGACCATCATCCAGTGGCTCTCACATCTCTGGTGATGAAATGTTGAGGGGTTGGTCATGGTGAGAATGAACTCCTGCCTCAGCAAGGACCTGGACCCACTGCAATTTACCCATCACCACGTAATAGGTCTATGACAGAAGTGATCGCAATGGCTCTTCACACGGCCTTAGATCACCTAGACAATACAAACACCAAGAGAGTTCTGCTAAACAACTGACAATTGCACCTTCACCAACTCCTAACTTGAGACGACTGTCTATACCCGTGATACAGGAAATCACATCACTGTCACTCTCCTGATACCGTGTCTGACCTGCTCACCTCCGGGTATCCTCCCTCACCAAGCCTCTCCGTCTGTCAGCATCTGTGAGTGTGACAAGTTAAAGGATAAGACACTGAAGATCTGTTAAGTTCAAAAATTGTTTAAAAACTGTGAAAACACATGTTAAAAAGGGCTAAAATACTAACAGGTATTTAATTCATTTCATTGTTTCTTTCATTCTTTATTGTGTAAAGTTAAGCCCTGATAGTATTATCAGTGATCTGCAGAGTAGCCTTGATCTGCTAGCCAGAGGTCGATTGCTTCTGTCTCCACCCACATACCCAGGGGACATCGCGGTACTTTCTTCACTTGAGTAAATTCTCAATGAGGAAACCACCTCACGTCTTTGTCGTGATTATTTCTCCCCGTTTTTGAGGTATGTAGTCGGTAATTTACGCTGTTAAAGGGGTCATGATGACTTTCTAATATGTGTAAAGTGCCAAGAGAGTGTTTATGTAATGTTCGACTAAGTAACAGTAATGTTTGCCGAGCGTATTAAAGCGCGTGTGTGAGCGGAGCCGTTGCCATTCTGTGTACCGATACCGCGTGTTTTGCTGCTTTGTGAGTTTACATGTGCACCTTTGTAAATGCATTTTGCACAGTCTGTGTATTATTAGTAACTTTAAGTTGTGAGAGTTTACTGAGCTAATGCTACACATGCACCAGTAACAGTAGAGAAAATGTGACTGATGTCTCGGAAATACTATGTATTGCTGTAATTTACAGAGGGTATGTATTCTGTTGTGACCAATTTGTTGTGAAGATATGTTTTTTAGTAATTTGTGTATATTTTGATGACTTGAGTAAATTCTCAATGAGGAAACCACCTCACGTCTTTGTCGTGATTATTTCTCTCCGTTTTTCAGGGGCGTAACATGAGATTATAATTAAACAAAAACAATTAAAATGATCTATCAGACAGCTCCTGTACCCCTCCACTCCTGACCGTGTTTCGCTGGTTAAATCTCTCCTTTCTCAGCCCCTTCCTTTTTCCCCTTTCCCATTGTAACTGCAGATATGCCAACAGATCTGAATCCGCTGTGCAAACCCGTGTCCTTCGTTGATGCAGAAATCACTGACCACCGCCCACTCCCCACCCGCTTCCTAATCTGCACTCGCAGCCCATGACGGTGACAACGGTTTCCAACTGGGGCTTTGTAACAAGCACAACATTAACAGCAAGACCAGTCAGTGATTAATATAAAGAGAAGAATTGCTGCTTCCTAAAAGGACATGCGAACTTCCGATACAATGGACCAGGTCCTCCCTTGCCTCCTCCTTCATTTGACCCTGGTCACGGAACATCCGATCATCCCCCTTTCTCACATCACCACCCTACTCCACCCCCGATCGCCCACACCTTTCCGATCCCTCACCCCGCACCCACGCATCCACCTCTCCCCACACACACAGACAGATCCCCAAATCACAAACCTCAAACCCCTTCCCCGCTTTGGGAGTCACAACTAATTGATTCCCATAGCCTGGTCTTGAGAGCAAAGCTAAAAGCACGACTATGATACTGGAGAGCGCGAAGCCTCCAGTCGATGTTTCCAGTTGAGATCGTACTTCATGACTGAGAAGGAAGGGGAGAAGTATCTGAATAAAATGGGGCAGGTGAGGAAAGGCTCACTCGAGGGTGATAGTTGAAGCCAGGTAGGTGGGAAATCTCAAGAGCAGGAGGAAAAAAAATAATAGGAGAGGAGATTAGACAATAAGAGAAAGGGATGGAGGAGTGGACCCAGGGAGAAGTGAAAAGCAGGTGAGAGGAAGTAAATTGTGAATTGCTGTCTGGACAATGGAGAGAGTTCGGCCTTGCCGTCCTTTCACTGTAACATCCATGAACTCCACACCAAATCTATCCAAACGAAACTGGGCGAACTTTAATGCCGACAAATAGAATAGTCAAGTCAAGTCACTTTTTATTGTCATTTTGACCATAACTGCTGGTACAGTACACAGTAAAAACAAGACAATGTTTTTCAGGACCATGGTGCTACATGAAACAGTACAAGAACTACACTGAACTGTAAAACAATACAAAAACTCCACGAGACTACAGACCTACCCAGGACTGCATAAAGTACACAAAACAGTGCAAGCATTACAATAAATAATAAACAGGACAATAGGCACAGTAGAGGGCAGTAAGTTGGTGTCAGTCCAGGCTCAGGGTATTGAGGAGTCTGATAGCTTGGGGGAAGAAACTGTTATACAGTCTGGTCATGAGAGCCTGAATGCTTTGGTGCCTTTTCCCAGACGGCAGGAAGGAGAAGAGTTTGTATGAGGGGTACGAGGGGTCCTTCATAATGCTGTTTGCTTTGCGGATGCAGCGTGTGGTGTAAATGTCTGTAATGCCGGGAAGAGAGACCCTGATTATCTTCTCAGCTGACCTCACTATCCACTGCAGGGTCTTGCGATCCGAGATGGTGCAATTTCTGAACCAGTCAGTGATGCAGCTGTTCAGGATGCTCTCAATACAACCTCTGTAGGATGTGATGAGGATACAGAGGAAAAATAGATTCCCAGAACATTCACAAATGGGACACATGAGTATACCATTGGAGACACGACACTGAAACATTCAGTAGTGTTTGTGGAATTACCCAGGGAGCAGGAAAATATACTGGGGAGTGGTTATATGGCCCAAAGGGGGAGTTTACATGACACAGTTAATTGTATGATTTAGCAGATGCCAACTGGCATGAATAACACACACAACATGCAGATACTAGCAGGAGAATATGGGGATAGAATATGCACAATGGGTGAAACATGGATAAAACCGGAGGAGATGAGCAATGATAAGCAGGTGCAGCAAATTATTGTGCTGAACACAGGGACATTTTCAGGGCACAAGCATGACTGCTGAAAGGTGGATGGCAGTGTGTGCAGACAAAGTCCAGACCCCAAACTACAGAAGCAATACGGGTTTCCCCCAAAAAAGTAGAGGAAGTTGTAGGTAAGGTGAAGTTTAGTTTGATTAAACAAGGTGTACTGATGCCGGAAGCCTCCACTAATAACTCACCCATATGGCCAGTGGGGAAACCAGATGGTAGATGGAGATTGACAATAGACTAACCAGAGCTGAATAAAGCAACTTCATTCAGAGCCCCAGCTCCAGAGACAGTGATCAAACCAAATGAAAGAGCGTGATGGTTCATAGTTTTAAGCATAAATTATGGAGTTTTGTCTATCCTACTAGAACGAGAGTATCCACACAATTTGTATTTACTTTACGTGGAGAGCAGTATACATGGACTGCCCTAGCACAGGAGTTCCATACGAGCCATCTGTATTTCATGAGTACTTAGGGGTAGGGAGAAAACAGAGTTCAAAACCCCAGTGTTTGGTGCAATACATAGATAATCTTCTTCTGCAGACTGAGACCAAGCAGGAGCATTACCAGCTATTGACAGAACAATTGCAATTATTGGGACTAAAGGTAAACCCTATAAAGCACAGGTGATGAAAGAAGAAGTTAGTTATTCAGGTATGATCTTGACATTGGGAAAAGGAGAAATTGATAAGCGAAGTTTGAACAGGGCACGACTGCGCAACCATGTGGAGGTCGGCCAATGAGAACAGTGGGAAGAGTGTAAAAGTGAGCAGAGTTGAAAAAGGTGACGGTTATTTCTTCAGCAGTTTGAACGGGGTATGTCTGCGCAAGCGCGTGATGGTCGGCCCGTGAGAACAGAGGGAAAAGTTTAAAAGTAAGACAGATTTACAGTGCGGGTGACAGAGTACAGTGACACAGAGTAGGAAGGCTTTGCCTCAACGGGGATTCAGCGATAAAGAGTCGAGGCCAGGGAGCTTATCTGTTGAAAAGAAAGGAAGGAAGTATACAGACAGACAGACATACTTTATTGATCCCGAGGGAAACTGGGTATGTGTGAGAGGCTGTTTTTCTGTGTTTAGTATCAGATGTAGGAGGTCCTAGAGACTCCCAGCCTTCTGGATGACCACATCTGCACCAGGTATGTTGAGCTGCAGCCTTTTAGAGACCACATCAGGGAACTGGAGATGCAGCTCGATGACCTTCGTCTAGTCAGGGAAAGCGAGGAGGTAGAGAGGAGCTATGAGAAGTGGGTAACAGTCAGGAGAGGGAAGGGCAAGAAGCAGGTACTAGAGAGTACCCGAGTGGCAGTCCCCCTTAACAATAAGTATTCCTGCTTGAGCACTGTTGGGGGCACATGCTACCTGGGGGAAGTTATAGAGGTCGCGCCTCTGTCACAGAGTCTAGTCCTGTGGCTCAGAAGGGTAGGGAAAGGAAGAGAAAGGCAGTAGTGATAGAGGACTCTATAGTCAGGGGGTCAAACAGGCGGATCTGTGGACACAGTAAAGAAATGCGGATAGTAGTTTGCCTCCCAAGGTGCCAGGGACCGGAATGCTTCTCATCGCGTCCACAATATCCTTAAGTGCAAAAATACAACTGCAGATGCTGTGGATCAAAGAATATGTACACGATGCTGGAAGAACTCAGCAAGTCAGGCAGCATCCGTGAGAAAAGAGTAGCCAACGTTTCGGGCCGAGACCCTTCATCAGGAATGGGGGGTGAGGGGGGAAGAGAGGGCCGAAGCCCAGTAATAGAGATAGGGGAGGGGGTATGGCCTAGAGGCGCCAGGTGGAAAACCAATCAGAGGAAAGATAAAGGGGGAGGGGGAGGGGATAAGCATGAAAGAACTGTAGAGATAAAGGAGCAGAAAGTTGAAAGGGGAGAGAGGCAGAGAGGGACCTGGGATAGGGGAAGGGGGAGGGAATTACCGGAAATTGGAGAATTCAATGTTCATACCACCAGGCTGGAGGATATCCAGACGGTAGATGAGGTGTTGCTCCTCCAACCTGAGTTTGGCCTCATCATGGCAGTAGAGGTCGTCATATCCTTAAGTGGAAAGGAGAAAAGCCAGAGGTTGTGATACATATTGGTATCAACAACATCGGTAGGAAAAGGGAGGAAGTCCTGAAATCAGATTACAGGGAGTTAGGAAGGAAGTTGAGAAGCAGGACCTCAACGGTAGTAATCTCAGGATCAACACGTACAACACACTGGAAGAACTCAGCAGGCTGGGCAGCCTCCATGGTCGAAGGGTCTTGGCCCAAAACATTGACTGTTCATTTCCATGGATGCTGCCCGACCTGCTGAGTTCCTCCAGCGTGTTGACTGGACCACAGCATCTGCAGTGTACTTTGTGTTTAGTAATCTCAGGATTACTGCCTGAGCCATGTGACAGTGACTATAGGAATAGAATGAGGTGGAGGATAAGTGCGAGGCTGAGGGAATGGAGCAGGGGGCAGGGATTCAGATTTCTGGATCATTGGGACCTCTTCTGGGGCAGGTATGACCTGTACAAAAAGGATGGGTTGCACTCGAATCCTAGGGGGACTAATATCCTGGCAGGGAGGTTTGCTCAGGCTACTGGGGAGAGTTTAAGCTGGAATTGCCTGGGGGTGGGAACCGAACTGAAGTGCTGGAGGAGAGGGAGGTTGGCTCACAAATAGAGAAAGCTTGTAGACAGTGCAAGGGAGAGGATAGGCAGAGAAGGTGACATGCTCAGACTGACGGTTTGAGATATGTCTGTTTTAGAGCGTGGATCAGTACTTGGAGCTATGATGTAGTGGCCATTGCAGAGATTTGGATGGCTCAGGGACAGGAATGGTTACTTCAAGTGCCGGGTTTTAGATGTTTCAGAAAGGACAGGGAGGGAGGCAAAAGAGGTGGGGGCGTGGCACCGTTGATCAGAGATAGTGTCACGTCTGCAGAAAAGGTGGACGCCATGGAGGGATTGTCTACGTCGCCTCTATGGGTGGAGGTTAGGAACAGGAAGGGGTCAATAACTCTTCTGGGTGTTTTTTATAGACCACCCAATAGTAACAGGGATATTGAGGAGCAGATAGGGAAACAGATCTTGGAAAGGTGTAATAATAACAGAGTTGTCGTGGTCGGAGATTTTAATTTCCCAAATATCGATTCAGATGGGGTGGAGTTTGTTAGGTGTGTTCAGGAAGGTTTCTTGACACAATACGTAGATAAGCCTACAAGATGAGTGACTGTACTTGATTTGGTATTTGGAAATGAACCTGGTCAGGTGTCAGATCGCTCAGTGGGAGAGCATTTTGGAGATAGTGATCATAATTCTGTCTCCTTTGCAATGGCATTGGAGAGATATAGGAACAGACAAGTTAGAAAAGCATTTAATTGGAGTAAGGGGAATTATGAGGCTATCAGGCAGGAACTTGGAAGCTTACATGGGAACGATGTTCTCAGGGAAAGGTACGGAAGAAATGGGGCAAATGTTCAGGGGATATTTGTGTGGAGTTCTGTATAGGTACGTTCCAATGAGACAGGGAATTTATGGTAGGGGACAGGAACCGTGGTGTACAAAGGCTGTAATAAATCTAGTCAAGAAGAAAAGAAAAGCTTCCAAAAGGTTCAGAGAGCTAGGTAATGTTAATCTAGAAGATTATAAGGCTAACAGGAAGGAGCTTAAGAAGGAAATTAGGAGAGCCAGATGGGGCCATGAGAAGACCTTGGCAGGCAAAATTAAGGAAAACCCCAAGGCATTCCACAAGTATGTGAAGAGCAAGAAGATAAGACATGAAAGAGTAGGACCAATCAAGTGTAAGAGTGGGAAAGTGTGTATGGAACCAGAAAAATAGCAGAAGTACTTAATGAATACTTTACTTCAGAATTCACTATGGAAAAGGATCTTAGTGATTGTAGTGATAATGTGCAGCAGACTGAAAAGCTTGAGCATGTAGATATTAAGAAAGAGGAGTGCTGGAGCTTTTGGAAAGCATCAAGTTGGATAAATCACCTGGACCAGATGAGATGTATTCAAGGCTACTGTGGGAGGCAAAGGAGGAGATTGTTGAGCCTCTGGCGATGATCTTTGCATCATCAATGCATTTGGGACAGGTTCTGGAGGATTGGAGGGTTGCAGACTTTGTTCCTTTATTCAAGAAAGTGAGTAGAGATAGCCCAGGAAAATATAGACCAGTGAGTTTTACCTCAGTGGCTGGTAAGTTGATGGAGAAGATCCTGAGAGGCAGGATTACTGAACATTTGGAGAGGTATAATATGATTAGGAATAGTCAGCGTGGCTTTGTCAAGGGCAGGTCCTGCCTTATGAGCCTGACTGAATTTTTTGAGGATGTGACTAAACACATTGAAGGAGGAAGAGCAGTAGATGTAGTGTATATGGATTTCAGCAAGGCATTTGATAAGGTACCCCATGCAAGGCTTATTGAGAAAGTAAGGAGGCATGGGATCCAAGGGGACCTTGCTTTGTGGATCCAGAACTGGCTTGCTCACAGAAGGCAAAGAGTGGTTTCAGATGGGTCATATTCTGCATGGAGGTCGGTCAACAGTAGAGTGCCTCAGGGATCTGTTCTGGGACCCTTACCCTTCGTGATTTTTATAAATGACCTGGATGAGGAAGTGGAGGGAATGGGTTCATAAGTTTGCTGATGACACAAAGGTTGGAGGTATTGTGGATAGTGTGGAGGGCTGTCAGAGGTTACAGCGGGATGTCGCCAGGATGCAAAACTAGGCTGAGAAGAGGCAGATGAAGTTCAATTTAGATAAGCGTGAGGTGGTTCATTTTGGTAGGTCAAATATGATGGCACAATATAGTATTAATGGTAAGACTCTTGGCAGTGTGGAGGATCAGAGGGATCTTGGGGTCTAAGTCCATAGGGCAATCAAAGCTGCTGCACAGGTTGGCTCTGTGGTTAAGAAGGCATACGGTGTATTGGTCTTCATCAATCATGGAATTGAATTTAGGAGCTGAGAGGTAATATTGCAGCTATATGGGAGCCTGGTCAGACCCCACCTGGAGTACTGTGCTCAGTTCTGGTCGCCTCACTACAGGAAGGATGTGGAAGCCATAGAAAGGGTGCAGAGAAGATTTACAAGGATGTTGTCTAGATTGGAGAGCATGCCTTATGAGAATAGGTTGAGTGAACTCGGCCTTTTCTCCTCGGAGTGACGGAGGATGAGAGGTGATCTGACAGAGGTGTATAACATAATGAGAAGAATTGATCATGTGGATAGTCAGAGGCTTTTTGCAGGGCTGATATGGTTGCCACAAGAGGACACCGGGTGTTTAAGGTGCTGGGGAGTAGGAACAGAGGAGATGTCAGGGGTAAGTGTTTTTAAGCAGAGAGTGGTGAGTGCGTGGAATGAGCTGTCGGCAGTGGTGGTGGAGGTGGATACAATAGGGTCTTTTAAGAGTCTCCGGGACATGGGCATGGAGCACAGAAAAGTAGAGGGCTCTGGGTAACACTAGGTAATTTCTAAGGTAAGGACATGTTTGGCATAGCATTGTGAGATGAAGGGCCTCTATTCTTCTGTAGTTTTTCTATGTTTCTATGTTCCTAATTTTTATTCATATTCCTCCAGCCTCACTGGAGAGGAACACTGAAACCTCGTGAAAAACAGCAGGAGGTGGATATTCAGCCCCTCTAACCAACAAAAAGATGGCGGCTGCTCTCCCATCTCAGCTCCATGTTTCTGCCCGATCCTTGTTTCCTCGATCCCTTCAGTCTCCACACATCTGCCGACCTCTGTTTTTTATGTGAGGACCATTACCGAATCTTCACCGCCCTGTAGTGTTCTCGTGCAGTGTGTAGAAACTCTGAACTAAACACCAAGTTAACTGGAGCCAATGAAGACAGAGTCGCAGTAAGATTAACCATTTACTGATCACTCTTCCACATTAACGTATGGTGAAAACTGTTGATAAAATAATACAAAATATATACAGTATCTGTTTCCTCCTTGGCATCACATTTGCATCATAAATACTTGCAAAAGTAAAACTACAACAAACTATATTTTTTTCTGCTGGTAAAGCAAGTTTATGATCGTGCTCAGTTTGAGCGAAGACTGACCGTCCCAGTGTCTTCTCGGTTACTTGTTAAAGCCTTGTTGTGCTTCCTTGATACACGTAAAGCTTGTGCAGGGTTGAAAAATTGAATGGCGGCCACTCTCTTGCACGTTGGTCTTGAGCGTGTTAACTGTCGGTTTGTGTATGTTGCCAAGGCACACCTCCCCTATCACCACCCAGCCCAGATCCAGGCGTTGGGCGAAGGGGGAGTCGTGTGGTCCATTGACCTGCTGCATGACTTTGTGCACCCTAAGAATGTCTCTTCCGAGTAGCAGGAGTATTTCTGCTTTTGGATCCAGTTCTGGGATGTGCTTGGAAATGTGGTGGAGATGCGGCTGGTGTGGCACTGCACTGCGCTTGGCATCGGAATCTCAGTTCAGTTATTCAAGATTTCGTTGCACTCCAAGAGTGGAGGGATTCAGATGACAATTTTACCATCCAGCGACTCGAGCTGGAAGCCTTTTGCCTTCCTGCCAGATGTTTCTGTGATGCCAGAGCAAGTTCTGAGGTAATATGGGAATGGATTACTATCCACACTGAACAACTCAAAGAACTCTGGTCTGACTAGTGAGCGGTTGCTCTGATCGTCCAGAATTACGTAGGCTTTGATGGCCTTGTCTTTGGCTCCCTTAGGGTACACCTTAGTGAGGCAGATCTTTGAACAAGAATGGCTTGACTGACCTTGACCGCAAACTTCTGTGCAGCTCGAGCTGACAACAGTTGTCTTGGAGTTATCCTCTCCCTCCCCGCTGTCCTCTTGTGAGGGTGAAGGAGCCCTGGCAGTTTGCGGTAACAGGCCGGGATGCATGGCCCCATCGTGATTAGTGCTGTTGCATTCCGAGCACTTTATGGGGAACGTACACCCTTTATCGAGGTGGGAGGTGGAGGAACAGAACTTAAAACATATTCTTTTTTCCTTGAGAAGGGCCTTTCTCTTAACAAAGGGTTTTTTTCTAAATGTTCTGCATTTTTTGGGTGGGTGGGGTTTGTTGTGCAATGGACAATTCTTGCTCGGGTCATTGTTAGTTGTGGAGACTTCGGTTTTATGCACTAAGACGGGTCTATTGATGGTAAAATTGTTCAAAGTGGATTTGACTGCCTTGGTGTGAGTTCTGCTGCTACCTTGACTCATGATGCTCGGGCCGTTTGGCTTCTTTGCCTCCTTGCACACAAACCTAGTAAAATACTTAAAGGGAGGGAATCATATACCATTCTCTTCCTTGTACTCTGAGCCAATAGACACCCACCTTTCCTGCAGCCCAAGTGGAAGTTTGTCCACAATTGGTGCAATTCCACGTGGGGTACCTAGACATGACAGGCTATTTAAATAGCTGTCTTCTTTAGTGCCTTCAGTCTCCATGAGTAAATCTCCGAGTTCTCTTAGTTTAGTGTGGTCCTTGGCTGACACTCTAGGAAAATTTTCCGACCGTTGAAATAGCGCCCTTTCAATAATTTCAGGGGCCGCATAGCGCTACCGAAGTCTCTCCCATGCTTTGCATAAGGCTAGCTTGGGGTCGTTGACGTACACTGAGAGTATGCATTTCACCTATTCATTTGATTCCTTTCCCAGCCAGTTAGTCATAAAGTCCAACTCTTGGGTCGCTGTGAGCTGGACTCCGCCGGCTGCATTGGTGAATGAGGAGTAGCATGCACGGTAATTTTCAGGCTTATCATTAAACTGGTATAGTCCTGAAGTGACGAGATCTCGTCGTGCTAAATATTGTGCTAAGGGTGCTGGCTGGGGGAATATGTTGGGGGGCATATGACTGAGGGTGTACGTTCTTTATGGGATTTGCTGTTCTGACTTCAGCCTTTGCCTCTTCTCTTGCTGGATCTGTTAAGTTTGGTGTCGAAAAGTATTTGTCGTCAGCCCTTTCAATCTTGAGTTCGTTGCAAGGTTGCAAGTGTGAGTCATCTTCCCCAGGTGGACGCGATGCAATTGGGCTTCCCTGTGAATTCTCATGGAATGGGACGTCAGCAGGTAAGAATGGAGAGGAAGAACCAATCTGCAGGTCAGTTTGAGATTGGACATATTCGCTAGTGTAATCCAATCTGGTCCTTTCTGATGTAAACTTTACTGCTTCATTTGGAACGTGCATTTCTTCAGCGCTTTCTAACATTTCTGCTTCCACCATGGCTGCATCGGCTTCTTGGCGTAGACCAGTACTTCTAACTCTGCATCTATCCTTGCCTTTTCCGACTGGCTTTCTGCTTCTCTGGCAGCCTTTTCCATTTTCAGTTTTGCTTCTTGGTTAGCGTATGATCCTCGCACCTTGGCGGCTTCTGCTTTCGCTCTTGCGAGGGCAGCCACACTTGCTGATACCCTGCTGCCCTTGGCACTGGATGCCAACGACGACGCTTGATCACGAGGCCATCGTACCATTTGTCAAAACACCGAGTAATGCTCCCTTTTCACTGTAGTGTTCTCGTGCAGTGTGTTGAAACTCTGACTAAACACCAAGTTAACCGGAGCCAATGAAGACAGAGTCGCAGTAAGATTAACCGTTTACTATTCACTCTTCCACATTAACATATGGTGAAAACTGTTGATAAAATAATACAAAATATATAGAGTATCTGTTTCCTTCTTGGCATCACATTTGCATCATAAATATTTGTAAAAGTAAAACTATAATGAACTGTATTACATTAAAGTCTCATTAAAGTACAACATACAGTCAGAATCTGCCTACGCCATCAACAGCTTTAAATAGACTCCCAACACAAACCTTCCAGCAATGCTTTCAATAGCACAAGAAAATAAACCTCATCAACCATCATTTCTTTTAACAGAATCAGCGTTAACATTTTTACTTCAACATACCAATTGTGATATGAACTTACGGCGTTGCTTCTATGATGTTTCTTAGTGGGTAGTGTTACGTTCCCCAGTAGCCGGGTAATTGACCAGCAAAGATAGATGGGTCCGCTGAGCTTGGTGTTACTATTTTCAAATGTTTTATTTTTAAAGGGGCACAAACGTACGGTTAATACAAAACATTCAGATCATATACATCGTCAAAACTCAATCTAAAGCATAGTTGTAGTAATAATCAATCAAAAATTAGCTCTATCGTTGTCTAGGGGTTAAACGATTTGTCCAATTGAAATATAAAAGTCTCGCCAGTTCATGGAGGCTTTTTGCCGCTTGAGGGACAGCTGAGTGTTCACGGGTTGGAGAGAGAAAATAAACTTGCCAAAGCTTGAGATCGAGATCGAGAATGGGAGTTCCTCGTTGTCAGCCCGAACTCCTTTTCGGGGTTATTAGCCACTCGATTCCCTAGCTAGGGGATCCGAATCACACGTGGCTTCCGAGCAGCTTCCCGTTATTACGAGAGGAATGAGCGATGGTGTCCGTCTAGTGCGTTGCTGGAGTACCGCCTCCAGCAGTCTCCTTTTTATCATGGCTGGCAGATTTGTAAATGTCAATCAAGGTAGGCTGAGGCCATCCCCACACCACATTGCCCGAGGGTGTCCATGTCCCTGATATCTGGCACGTACTATAGAGTCGCAATTCACACAGGTGCCTCTTAGAACAATGGTCAACTCCGTGGCATTGTCTCTCATTTCCTGGGTCCAAGACCCGAATTAATAGCGATTCTCTTGAAGGAGGGGGCTGAGGTCATGACAGTAGAAATGGAACTTCTCTCGCGCTGATCCTGCACACGCAATCCCCTGCCTTCCCGATTCTCCAAACCGGAACAAGACGCGGCGAAACCAGGTGTGACATCATCA
The DNA here is from genome assembly GCF_048418815.1 of Hemitrygon akajei. Classification (NCBI taxonomy): domain Eukaryota; kingdom Metazoa; phylum Chordata; class Chondrichthyes; order Myliobatiformes; family Dasyatidae; genus Hemitrygon; species Hemitrygon akajei. Next base: position 7,517,495 of record NC_133132.1, on the reverse strand, counting down.
CGGACAATGAATTTACCCTCAGCAACTGCACCGTAGTTATCAACCTTTAACTTTAACTAGAAAACAGTAACAAATGAATTATTTAAAGCAAAAATATAATAAAACTAAATAAATGCATTAAGGGCAACACATGTCCTCTGTGGTGGGGATTTACAAACATTCACCACCTTCGGAGTGGAGAGATTTCCCCTCATCTCAGTCCCGGACAGTCCGCCCCCTTTTTCAGAGACTGGGATCCCTGGTTCAACCGGTAACGATGTTGTGCATTTCAATGTGTTCACCTTTCAGTCGATTCTCTAAATGAAAGGGTTATCACATTTGTTCTTTCATCATATGATGACCCAGCACTCCAGGGATTTTACACCATATTCCAGGTACAATCTCAACAAAGCCCAAATAATTGTCACTTTGCCCGGACCATTGGCCCCGCATTCAGGTCAACAGTCTACCGGTGTTTCCCCAATGTGGTGAATCCCTCTGCTCGCCACCACCGTGGGGTCAGACATTTCCACAGATGAGCCCCTCCTGTCCCCACCGGGACAAACATCCTGTCCGCCCCCTCTCACAGCATCTTCATCCTTTCAATAAAACCCCCTTCTCCCTCCTTCTTCTGCCGGGATCCCTCCTGGGGAGCCGGCATCAAACCGACGGGCCGAGCGGTCTCCTCAGCGATATATCAGACTCCGGCCGCAGGAGACGCTTCACAAACGCCCCAACTTCCCTGAGAGGGAGGTGGAAATAAATCAGAAAACGGGATATTTCCCTCGGGATTCCTTCCACTTTCTCCAGGAGTAACAAGCTTGTTTGTACGTCTTGATTTGACCGCAGCATCTGCAGTGTACTTTCGTCCAGGAGGCTGGTCCGCCTCCGCTATTGGTTGTAACCAGTGACTGACATCACTGCGCACCAATGGGAATAGCGCAGGTTCTGTGTGACATCACCAGTGGGGGAGTGCTCGAATTTAAAAGCACCTGAATTGACGTTTCTGATGATTTCAGTGGGACAACAACATTAATCATGGGTTTCAGCACTGAATCCAGTGTTGTGAGATGTAAAGTCCCTGTTATGTGTCCGGCTGTGCCGTGTTGTTGGTGGAGTGGGCAGCGTGGGGTTTGTCTCGACAACACCAGAATTGCCAGCGGGGTCCACACACAGTGTATCAGTCAACAGAAAACCTCTCGTCGCTTCAGTCTTTGTAAACTCAACATCCTGACAGTGTGGACCGTAGATACCCCTTCCTCACCCGCCCCAATTTTATTCAGATATTTCCACCATTCCATCTCAGCCCTGAAGGAGGGTTCAAATGGAAACGTCGACTGTTGACTCTTTTCGACAGATGCTGCCCGACCTGTTGAGTTCCGCCAGCATTTTCTTTGTGTTGCTCCGGATTTACAGCATCTGCAGACCCTGGTGTTTGTGATTTACCTCTCCGTTGTCCCTCCCGCCTTCGGCCATCGGTACTGCGTGCAGATCCGACCCCCCGACACCGGCGGCGACGTGCAGACCTCCGGCCACGGGTGGTGCTGCGGGGAGCTCCGAGACAGTGGGCGATTCTCAGACCTCCGGCCACCGGCGGCGATGTGCAGACCTCCGGCCATGGGTGGTGCTGCGGAGAACCTCCTGCTAAACGCAGGCGCAGTGCAGCCCGCAGCGGTGGCCGGCGGGTCTCCTGTTTGGGCGGTGGTGAGCTGGGGGTCTGATCCCGGATTGTGTAAATCGGGGGCCTGCTGCAGTGGGAAAGTGGACCGAGTTCTGCCGGAGGGCTGCAGGCTCCGGGCTCTCCGGTACCGCAGCCCCGGTTTTAGCTTTGCGCCCGATCCCGGGCTGTGGGATCAGTTACACAGAAATACAACTGCAGATGCTGTGGATCAGACATCTGTGTCTGTGTCTAACTGATCTGTGTGGGATCAGTTAGTCGTGGTTCTCAAGCTGGGAGGCGGTTTGGGGTGAAGGGGATCTGTCTGAGTGTGTGAGTAGAGGTTATGGGTGGACTGTGGGTGTGGGGTGAGTGGAGGGAAGGGTGTGTGACCGTGGGAGGGGGAGGGGGAGGGGGTTGCTGTTGTGAGAAAGTGGGACGATCGGACGTTCTGTGACCCGGGTCAAATAAAGTTGTAAACAGGGGAGGATCTGCTCCGTTGTATCGGACGCTCGGATATCCTTTCAGTGAGCAACAATTCTCTCTTCAAATAAATTACTGATTAATCTTGCTGTTAATATTGGGTTTCTTACAAAGCCCCAGAGTCTGGGAAGAGCTGTCACCGTCATGGGCTGTTAGTGAATATTGGGATGGCGGTGGGGTGTCAGTGACCTCTGTATTTGAGAACGACAGGGGTTAGTACATACTCCTGTGAGATATAAATGTCCTTACAGTGGATTTGGATCTGGTGGCGTATCTGGAGTTTGCAAAAGAGAAGGGAATAGGGAAGGGACTGAGGACAGAGAGTTTTAACCAGCAAATCGTCGTGCGGGGTGGAGGGGTACGGGAGCTGCCTGATAGATCGCTTTAATTGTTTTTTATATAATCTCACAGATGGTGACTGAGGGAGAGGCTTGGTGAGGGAGGAACATGGCTTTAAGGTAAGGGGAGGGAAGTTCAAGGGCGATGTTAGAGGAAGGTTTTTCACTCAGAGAGTGGTTGGTGCGTGGAATGCACTGCCTGAGTCAGTGGTGGAGGCAGATACACTAGTGAAGTTTAAGAACCTACTAGACAGGTATATGGAGGAATTTAAGGTGGGGGGTTATATGGGAGGCAGGGTTTGAAGGTCAGCACAACATTGTGGGCCGAAGGGCCTGTACTGTGCTGTACATGTTCTATGTTCTATGTTCTATACCGGGAGGTGAGCAGGTCAGACACGGTATCAGGAGAGTGACTGTGATGTGATTTCCTGTGTCACGGGTATAGACAGTCATCTCCAGTGAGGAGTTTGTGTGAAGATGCAGCTTCCCTGGAGGTTGAGGAAAGAGGACTCACCAACAGGTGGAACCAGCTGTGGGAAGACATGGTTTGTCAGGCCTGACGACGAGCTGAATGTACCAGAACCTTCAGACTGAATCAGAAAACCATTCTGAGGGTATTTGAAATGTCAGAAGCAGGGGGAATGTGATCACATGTGCAGAGGGCCGGGGCGGTGTCTCCATCAGACCCTCAGTGCGATGGTTCAAGTTACAATGTGCAGGGATGAAAACAGAGTGTTTGGGGCCGAATTTAATCACAGATTCTGACCCAGTGAGAGGGTTAGTTTTCCTGTATGGAGGCAACATTAATGGAAGAAGACACAGGAACTTCATCAATTGCCAGTTGTTAGCAGAAGTGACCAATCTGTATGTTACCTGACAGAATCAGATATTCACAGTGGTGTCAGAGGGGTTCCGTCTGGTTTATTTCAGGTTGGAGAGGGGTGTGGAGTTTTGAAATCAATGCCTTGTGGCACCACCATCGTTAATTTAGCATGTCCGGAGTGGTGGGTCACACAGCACGGGAACAGGCCTTTGGCCGGCCGTACCTGTTCTGACCATCCACTCATGGTCTACACTGGTCCCATTTATCAGCACCTGGTTCATAGTCCACTGATCCTGGGCAGTTTCAATGCTCACCCACTTCGTAAATGTGAAGTGACCTGCCTCCACCAACTCCTCGGGCAGTGTGTTCCTGATTTCAACTACCCTCTCCGTGAAAAGTCTCTTCCTCAGATCCCTCTAAACTGCCTCATCCAATGTTTAATTCTATACCCTCTGATCAGTGACACCTTTGTTTGTTTATTTCCACAGAGTAGTGATAGCTGGAGTCTCTGCCTTGGGTAGGAGACCCCATTAGTCGTGTAATCACATTTGCCCCTCCAATTTAACTGCAGATGTAACGATCTCTTCTCTCATGCTCAGTCTCCAGGTGGGCAGTGTTTTCCTTTCCGCTCAGCGCTGAAGTGGATTGTCTGCGGGATCGGGAAGGTATCCTCGTCTCCTGAGCGGGGAGCCGGGGGTCCCGTGAGGCTGTGTACCGCAGGTCTGCCCCACCCTCTGCTTTGTGACACAAGATCCCGTGGTGTGTGCGTATTGTCCCCAGAGGGGTGGTGATGCTGTGTTGTGTTGGGAAATCTGATGTTGGTGACTGAGTCCCGTTAACTCCCCCCAACTCGCCTCGCTTCCTGAGACTCCTTGCATTTGTCCTGGAGCTTTATGGCTGTTGTGTCTTCCGACGGATTGGGGTGGGTGAGAAAGGAGAATGTCCCAGGTTGTGGGGATCTTTGATTTCATTGCCTGCTTTACCGAGGGACTGGGAAGTCTAGGGGGAGAATGCTTTCTGTAATGTGCTGATCTGTATCCAAAAGTCCCTGCAGTTCCTCGCAGTCAGGGGCAGAGTAGTTACCATGCAAAGCGTGAAATGTCCTGATGGGAAATTTTTTATGGCGTGTTGATAAAACTTCGGTGAGGGACAAAGTATTTATGGCAAAGTTCTTGTTGTTTGTTCTAACGTTGTCATTTTAGAATCTTTTATACAGTAATATGTACTATTAATTCAGTATCTGTGTATTGCTGGAGGACCATCAGTGATTGTCCTTGATCCCTTCTCCCACTTGGTTCCATCTGCTCATCCCTGCCCATCTTGTTCAACCTGTATCCAGTCTCCTAACCACCCCCCCCCCCACTCCACTTTAGTGATATACATCAACCATCTGGGTCAACCTCGGTCCACCCTGTATCCCACCACCTCAATGTTATATATTAGCAATCTTTCTTCTAACCCTTGTCTTCATTGTGAAGTGGTCTTTGCACCTTTGGCCTTGTTGAGTTATTTCTTGAATCGGTTTTTGTTAGCTGGGATGCCAGAGGGTCATCAGGTACCAGTTCTGTTGTGCATTGGTGTGGAGGTGCTAGTCTTTGAACTGTGACTGGCTGACACACTACAGCATTTTACTGGCAGCAAAGAGTACTGGGAGAGTTGTGATTGGGCTCTAATCCTGTGATCTACATTACAGGCATCTGACACTGTCGGTGTTTTGGCTTTGACTTTGGTTAGTGCTTCTACAGATGAGGTTGGATGTTCGTCCTTCTGCAATGAAACAGAAATTTCGAGCAGCTGGACATTGGTTGTGGGGAAATCCTGGATTGCACTACTCAGTGTGAGATGCGGGGACGATGTGTGAGACTCTCAGGGTCAGTGAGTGGCAGATTCACCTGTGTGACTCTGTGAGGTTGTGTCCTGGGATATCACGGTTTTTGATCCAGGTAAAATGGACCCAGGGATCGAGCTGTTAGGGTTTATGAGGTGTAGAGTGAGTATTTCTGGTCTGGGAACAGGTGTTTGTCTCGTTCCTTCGGAAGCAAAGACTGCTAATCTGAGGAGAGGATGAGTTCCCATTTCATCCTCACAGGGAGAGGCCATGAGTAAATGGGCTGTTCCGTGTTTACAACAGTAGAAATCGACCCGTGAGTTTGGTGTTCAAACTGTGTTTGGAAATCCCCCCCCCCCCCCTCACTGTCACCTGTCTGTCACTTGGTGGAAATCAAGCAGAATCTCAAGTTGCTGGAGATCTGCACTAAAAAGTAAAAATGTTTGCGATCATTCTGACGAAACATTATTAACCTGAATTGTAAAGTTTGTTCCTCTCCCACAGCTGTTCCTTACCTGCCGAGCATTTCTGGTAATTCCAGTTTCTTTTTATTACGTTCACCCTGGAACGGTTTATATTTCCTGAAATGGGCCTGTTTTAACCTGGAAATGGAAATGGCTCGTTCTGTGATAGTAGAACAGTAAAGAAACCACAACGCTTTTCTGTAAATTATCCCGGTACCAATTTGTCTGTTATTGCTGGAAATGTGTTCAGTACAGTTGTTGCTAACGAGGTTTACAAGAATAATCTCAGGAATGACCTGCGTTATGTGGGAGGAGCATTTGATGGTTCTGGACCTGTGCTCAATGAAGTTCAGAGGGACGGTGGGGGTGGTGGGGGGATGTATGGTTAAGTAAACCTTCCAAATGCTGAAAAGCCTGGATACATTGGATATGGAGAGGATGTTTCCATTAGACGAAGAGTCTGTGATCTGACTGCACAGTGTCAGAATAAAGATGCTTCCCTTTAAAACTGAGATGAGAAAACAATTTTGGCAAAAGGATGTCTGATGTGTGGAATTTGTAGCCGCAGAGGCTGGTTGAGGCTGCCATTTGGGTATGTTTATGACAGGGATTAATATATTCATGATTGCTGAGTAGCTTCAGGGTTACAGGAGGAAGGCAGGAATATGGTGCTGGAATAAAAAACAGCCATGGGTGGGTGGTGGGGCAGACCAGATGGATCGAATCACCTAATTCTGTTCCTGTGTCTTGTGTCTTACCATGACTGAACGATGGCTCCTGCTTATCCCATATCGTTTTGTGACGTGTGAGGGACAATAAAAGATTGTTCACTGAGATCATTATATTTACCTTCAACATTTAAAATTCAGTGAGTTTTGTTCTTAGTAACATTAAGCAGAAATGTTTGGTTCTCCTTTTTATTGTTAATGTGTTTCATTATCTTTCATGTTAAAGTTAGACCTGCGGTGAGAAATCTATTGGAAGAAAAACCCCAACTGGAAGCAAACCACGACTGAAGACGAGGGAACAGCAACAAGTGAACCAGCCTGAAGACTGAGAGCATCAACTGGAGAGAACCCATCTGACTCAGAGAATCCAGTGATTCAGTCAGGAGAAAGTTTGGTGAGTCTCATTTACTCAAACACTGGTCCTTTAGACATTACATACCTGTAGAAAGGAATGTAGGAAATAGTTGGAGTGAGACTGAATGTGCCCAGAAGAACCAGTTACGCCTCTGTCAGACTCAGGTGCAATCACTCCAGGTCTGGTAATGTGCTTTCAGCAGCCCAGTCCTTTAAAACCACTCCCATTCTGTGGAAGTCAAATCCGGATAAAGTCACTCAGAGACCGTATAAATACAAACTCTTTATTCCAAGCACCCGGGGCTTACTCAGTTAGTCGCGCAAACAGGAACAGTCCATGACTGTTCCCGTCCAATCCACTAACTGACTAACAATTCCCTTTACACCACAGATATATCTGATCAGATTTCCCCCCTCATAAGACAGGATGGAGCCAAAGTTATTTACTACATGACAGTCCCTAAAGACAAATTGCAAAATAGTCATAATGGCTTACACATACAGAACAGACTGAAGCTGTCCTATCTCTACGCATGAGTGCCCAAGGAGGTAAGCATCCTGAAACCCTAGCTAGCTACCCTCAAGAAGAAATATGGCTCAGCATGGCTTTGCACATCCGTTGATCATCTGCAGTTTCTTTCAGAAAAACAGGCTGCTATTGTTTAACAAAGTGTTCACCCTTTTACATACTTTATCGTACCCTCCTTTTGATCATTATATGATCAACAAAGCAGTGATTTTTTACAGAGAAAGCAACCGAGTACAGCATTGACTTATCAGTGGGTAAAAACAGCATACAGCAGTAATTATAACAATGATATGTACAACTATTATGCCATAATGCAATATCATGCCCCACATATTACTGAACATGCCTTCGAAGACTACCATTTAGATCCTTCAGTGAACCCATGTAAATCCTGCCCTACTTTCTTGATGCTGTCAATCTCCTTGGCAGTGTGCTCGGAGAGGGATGTGATGTTCGACTCATCAGGGATATAGGTGCAGCATTCTGTGTCAATAATAGCACAGGTTCCCCCTTTCTCAGCCAGGATAAAATCTAAAGCCATACGATTCTGTAGGACTGTTTGCTGGATTGCAATCATTTCAGTGGATATTTCTGTTACTTGGGCCTGTGTTTCTGTCAGGGCCCCTGCAGTATTGTGGCCAGCTCCTCAAGTGCTGTAGCCATATTGATTATCTCTCGGGAATTCCTGGCTACTCCATAGGAGAGAAAAGCGATCATCCAAAATCGCTCAGTCTCAGTTACTCCTCTCCGCTGCTGGTCATCTGCAGGTATGGCCAGGATACATGTTTCCCTGTCTAGGAAGTTCCGTTTGGTGGGGGCCTGAGATACCATCCCTCAAAACACCGACAGCCACACTCATTCTGACTGGACCACAGTTCCTCATCTCACTTCCCCAGGTGTTATTTAAGAAACCCCAGGCTGAGAGTTCCTCACTCTGGTTGAGCAGGATTACTGACATTGGAATCATAGTTTTACCATGCTGCAGAATTTCGGCACAAACCCAGCAGGCCCTTAGCATAGGTGTGACAGAGAGACAGAAAGGTCTTAACATGGGGGCCCCTGGATGCTGGGGTGAGCCCTCTCAAAGACATAAACACTAAACCAATACATTTTCCTTTAGTCCGAGAGAGTCCTTCTACTCAGTTCCTTCAGTAACACGTTTGCAGTCTGTTCGATATATCCAGTGAGATTGCCCCTCCAGTTTCACAGCCGTGGGAGTGGATGGTAACACCTGATATGGTCCTCTCCACCGCGGTCCGAGTTTCCCTCAATCCCAGTCTGATCAGGACAAAATCCCCAGGTTCTATGGTGGGATAGTTACTCCTCTCTGCAGGGTAGTTCTCTTCCTTGTAAGCCTGTCGTACCTGTGAATGTAATGCTTGGAGAATTTTGATTAGTTGGCATATCTATTTCCCCATCTCTTCCCCTCGGTTATGCATATCCAATTTTGCTGGTAGACTTTCTGGGAGCAATGGTACACAATGTCTTGGTCCCCAGGGTGTCCTCATGGACCATCCATAAATGACTTCAGCTGGTGACAACCCTGTTTTCCCCTGTGGGGTGACCCTCATGTGGAAGAGGGCTAATGGTTGGACCTTCAACCAAGTGAGTCCAGTCTCCGCTGTTAATCTGGCCAATTTACTCTTCAGAGTGCCATTGGCTCTCTCTACTATGCCAGCGGCCCGTGGGTGGTGTACACAGTGGAATTGTTGCTTGATAGCTAGTTCGTTACATACCCCTTCATTTACTTTCACCACAAAGTGTGGGCCATTGTCAGAGCTCAGCATCTCCGGCAGGCCATACCTGGGAGTTATTTCCCGTAATAATACCTTCACAACAGTCATAGCGGTATTATTGGTAGTTGGAATAGCTTCAATCCATCTGCTAAACACATCTCTAATAACTAAGCAGTATCTATAGCAATGTACTCTAGGCAATTCAATAAAATCAACTTGTAGACACAGAAACGGTCCACCTGTCAGGGGAGTCGTACCCGGTGTGCAGGGTACAGGTTACCAACCATTCCCTCCTTTCCCAGGTGTGTACAATTATGTATATAATCGACCATTATTGGTAAAAACTGTGTAGGAACACAAACCGGTCCTACTGGGGTGATCCACAAACCTAGTTTGGGGTCTTTCTGGCACCCCATCTGGGACCAGTTTGCGCTCCTCCTCAAAGGCGTCCCCCTGAAAAGTACGTAGCTCCCGCATGTCTGGCAAACCCGCTCTGCTTGAGTCACGGAGGGCTGATTGACGGGAACCCGAGGGGACTACAACTACCGAGGATTGTGCCGCACTTTCCTCTGTCTTATCTGCTAACGCGTTGCCTTTAGTGACCCTGTCGGACATGTGGGTGTGGGCCGCACATTTAATAATAGCCAAAACTCGAGGTAGCTGTAGAGCGGTGAGTAAGTTGTTTACAAAGGTGGCGTTGCTAATGGGGTGGCCAGAGGAAGTCAGGAATCCCCAAAGCCCCGTAGTCATGTACAATTCCAGATGCATAACGGGAACCTGTGTAAACATTCGCATTTTTGTCTGTTGCTAGGATACAGGCACGAGTCAGAGCAAATAGCTCAGCCTCCTGGGCCGAGACAGCAGCTTCAAAAGAGGCCTGCTCAATTACTTCACTGTCTCACTATCGCATCGCCAGAATATCGTTTCCCTGCTGGATCCACTAAAGAGCTTCCATCCTCGTAAAACGTTGCCTCGGGCTTGAGGGGTTATTGCGGAATGGATGGGAGAGTCTGTCCTTCTTTCACAGTGATCCGGACGGGGGGCAGTTGGTGTGGCTGACTTCATGGCCTGAAATTGCCCAGAGATGGGGTACAACGTCTTGGGTTCGGTCAATATTAAAAGAGTGTCTTACCGGATGTCCCATCTTCACCTCAGACTCTTTCCAGTATCGGAGTTGGCCCGCGGCCAAGTCTTGCCAGTCTCTCTGGGTGCTGGAGGCTTGTTTTGTCGGGGTGTAGGCAAGGAACTCTAGGCTCTTTGGCTTGAACCCAGGGCAAACCCTAACGGTGGTATGGGGAACCACCAGCCCTGTCTGTCGCCAAAGGAAATCCGGACCTTCGGCCGGTAATGCAGCGCCCTCTCTCCTTTTAACCTCTCCAATCACCGTGACTGGGAACTTCTGTCCCTCGAGGGGTGCTTTCCTCAGTTGAGCTCCCCGTAGGGTCATAGCACAGAGTCACATGGGGGTCGGCTGATGGCAGAAGTGGTTCAAACGCAGTGGAGTCCAGATTAAGTGCCCACCACTGGGGGGCGGAGAGGGGGGGGGTCAGAAACTGGGGAATCTGTTGGTTGTTCACTATTCCCAGGGTGACACCCTTGTCCGTACCTAGAAACTTGACTTCCAACGGACAGAGAAAGTCTCCCCCTGCTAGATTACACCCCCGACTGGTGGTGACTGTAAATGAAACCTCACAGTGGTTCCCCCGGAATTCCACCTGCAGTGGCTGGGTACGTGAATACGTACGTTCCGTGCCTTCGAACCCAGACACAGTGATTGTAGCGTCTGATAGCTGGAATCCCTTTTCCTTTTTTTGTAGTTTATTTTTTTATTGAAGTTCATCATCAAACAAACATTTCCATAAGATGTATTTCAGACATTGTACATATATATCATATAGTCATATATATCACAAATCTCCACAAAGTATTTACCTGAGGGACACACTTATAGAAAAGAGTGGAGAGAAAAAACAAGCAAAAGGAAAGAATTCTGTACAAGTAGGGAGTGATCTTTTTTTTTACAACAGATTCATTGATTTGTGAGAGTAAAATCAGGCCTATGAGGCATTATGCAGTTAAACCATTTTTCCCAGTATGAATCAAATTGTTCCAAATTGGATAAAATTTTCTTACGTTTGATTGGATTTAATAGCCCATTGACATTAAAAGAAATGAATTTTACCTTGTCCTTAGCCATCTGTATTTATCTGTCAATGTATCATTGAAATTAGAATAAAACTTAATCGATCTACTCCCTGAACAAATAAGAACCAAGAAACGCAAATAATAACAAAAATGGCAACAAACGTGTGATTCCAAGGCTGAGGTCTCTAGTAGATGACCCTGCGTTGAGCTAGAGGAAATGTCTAGCTGTGGGGGATAATCCCTGAGGGCCCCCATTGCAGTATTCATAAAAGTCAGTGAACAAATCTATTACACAGAAAACATTTCCCTGTGTACTCCTCATATATATTCTTATTTTGGTGAGGAAAAAGGAGTAAATGAGCAAATAAAGAATAGCAACTAAGTAATATAAAATCCACATTATAATAAGTATTTCTCGAGATAGGTATATCACCATGTACTTTTGCTTCCGTTCAGCTTCTCAACATTTTTAAAGTTAGCCAAACCTTATGGCTCTTCTGAAGGGGGTGAGGACTGTCTTTGGGAAACTCCCGGTCTCTTCCTGATATATTTCTCTCGGCCTCCTCCCGTCTCCTCCCTTCTCGATTCTCTCACTATTTCCCAAGCTGAGTGGGATAATTCCGCAGTCAGGCTTTCCCTCGTTTTGGTGATGCTGACGGGCAACCCTCTGGCCTTCATGTCTGCAGTCACCTCTTCCACTGTCTGGTACAACCACGTCCCATTGTCATAAAACACTCAAAGTTTAGCAGGGAACGGAGTTTGAAATCTAATCTTTTTTTGCTTTAGTACTCACTTTACTTCAGAGTATTCTCTGCGTTTCTGCAGGACGCGGGGGGGAGTAATCTTAGTCAAAATATATTAATTTATCGTCGAAAAACACTCTCTTCTTACCCCAGGCCCTTCATAGAATCTCCGCCTTGGTGCTGTACAGAAGGAATTTAATTATTATTATTCTATCCCAGGTAGGTTTTGGGACTAACGCGCGGTGGGTTCTTTCGACTTCCAGCTCCATAGCCGGGAAAAGATCCAACACGTCCAGCAGTAACTTTCCGACAAACTCAGTCATAGACGAGCCCTCCGTTCCTTCGGGAACGTTGTAGATTCTGATATTTTTCCGCCGTGATCTTCCCTCTAGGTAAAGCAGTTTACCTTCTTGGTGATGTAATATTTTTATTGTCTTGCTCAGTATCCGTTCCAAGTTTTGAACGCGATCTTCCACCTTCTCAATTCGAGTCTCTGCCACCACTATTTTTTGATTGACGCTGGCGAGCTCTGATTTAATATCATGGAGCTGCTGTTTTATATCTTTCTGGACCTCCATTATTTCTTTCAGGATTTCGAAGATATTCGCCGCTTCGCCTGAGCGAGGCCCAGCATCTGCCTCGCTAGCACACGGTTGGGTAGGAGAGCCGCTCGCTGCACTCCTCTCAGCCGCAGGCTCCACAGTGTCGCTTTTTTTATTTCCATTCCTTTTCCCCATTCTTGCCCCTCTTTTCAGTTCAAATATTTTTCGAAAAATATTATATTTGATGGGATAATGGGGCTTAATACACGTTTTTTTGGAGGAGCTTGTGACTTAAGCTGCCATTCTTGACGATGACATCACCAGAACCGGAATCCCTTTTCCGATACTATTTCCTGATCAAGAGTGGTTGTGGTTGCCCCCATATCAATCATAAACGGAATTGGAATTCCAGCAACTTGCAATATTACATTGGGCTTTTCCTGAGGGGCTGTACTCACGGTAGGAAGCTTCCTTGCTTGTCAATTTCTAAATGGGTTGTTGTGCCCACCTGTCTCTTGGTAGGTTTTAGTTCCCATTTCTGATCCCCAGCTATGGCCGGCTCGTGTCCTTCTCCCACTGAACATATTCACCTTTAGTATCAGTTCCCTTCGGGGTTGATCAGGATTCGAAAGCCGGGTCCCAATAATATGTCAAAGCTTGTCGCATTCGATTTCAGTCATTGCAGGCCAATCCATATTGTTTGTTTTAATCATGTTGGCTGACTTATTGGAGCAGTAAGGCATCAAACTGGGGGGGACGGATTCCCATCATTAAAGGCTTGGTCTCCCAGCGAAAGTGCCGTAGCAGGCCACAGATCACTCCCGGTAGTCTGGTCCCGATTCCAGGCTTAGGTTCACATTCAAGTACTTTAGTGATGTTTACAGGTTGCTGGAGAGCCCTTTCCAAGGCTTGAGTAATCTGGTCTGTCTGTTCATTCTCATTATGGTTTCCTGCCTGTAACTCCTGATCGGTTTGGTATCTCAATTCTGCCTTTCATTTCCGCCCCTCATCACCTGAGAGAATCATGCAGCAGAGACTGGATAAATCTTGCGGGCTCGCATTAAACATTAGTATCGTACTGTGGACATACTGAGCAAACTGTGCTGGATTTTCTTTTCTCTCTGGGGCCTGATTCATGATCATTATCATTTCTTGAGGCTTCCAGTGTGCATACACAGGAATTATTGAGGGCTGTCCCCCCTCCTGCTCGTGGATTGGGCAGCATTCGGGTGGACAATTGTATTTGTGGAGCCATTAACTCTGGGGTTTTATTGGATTCTTCCCTCCCTGACTTGGAATAATCCTCGGTATTCCCTTTCTGGATCTCGGTATAGGGACCTCCCCTTCCCTGTGCCACTGTTTTACCCGAGCGGCCACCGTATCTGAGTACTGGGAGGATTGGGGTTCGGGAGCACTGGGTGCACTTGGCCCCTGGTAAGGTGGGGGGGTGGTACGGTGGGTGCCCACTCCTCATCACGGTCACTGTCCTCAAACAGGGTCGGTATGCCAGACATGGGTTGGGGATCCCTTGTTTCCCTATCAGTTCGAACTTTAGACTGAAGTTCCTGCCCTTCTCTCCTATCCAGGCCGGCCTTGGTTTGCTTACGTTGTTTTTCCTGCTCTCGTTTTCGGCGCCCATCCACCCATTCACGCTCCGCTTTTAGCGTCTCCCAACCTTTGGCGTTCCTTCTGCAGTACATACCTCTATCCCTTTGTCACATGCATTATTCCTCCAACTTCACATTTGTTCCACTTCACATTTCCCTTTTCCTTCCATTCCCTTTTCAACAATTTCCACTTCTTTTCACAGTTCTTTTTCCGTATCAAATTTACTGCTTGTTCCATTGAGGTACTATCCCAGGTTCCCCGCCCCAGTGAGAAAAGACAAAAGGTAAAATACCGATTGGATGCCCTGTCGGTCTCTGCAGTCCCCAGAGTGGTCCAGCCGCTTACTCAGCCCGTCTGCTTGGCACTCCCTACATTGGGATCCTGTTCGTGATGCCAAATGTTAAAGTTGAATCTGAATAAAACTCGGGAGACCAGATTCTTATCGTCGCCGCAGTTTATTGCACATTCTGCTGCAGGATTTTGATGCCCAGTTGTCAAAGGGAAGGCATGTTAAGCACTGCCACCATCTGACAAGTGGACTGACTTAGTCAGGTTACAGACGTATATTTACACAGAGTAAACCCCATATGTTACTATTGCAAGATGTTATTTGAACTGGTACGCCCACCAAGTCTGTTGGTGCAAAACTTAATTACTTAGATAAGATAGTTGGCTAAATCAAGGTTGTAATTACAGATGGATGTTCTGTCCAGGCCTTATCAGTTTTTCCCTTTGCAAGGCCCTGACTTAATTACAACAGATGTTCATTCCTGTCCTTATCAGTGAGTCCTCCTCCCTTTACTAATGAGGGTACAATGTATAATGTTATCGGCTAACGAGGGTACAATGTATAATGTTATCAGCTCTCAGTGTGTCTCTCTGCAAGCCACAGGGAACTGGTAATGAGCCTCTCTTAGCTAACCGCTGAAGACACAGTTCACTTCAGTTCGATAATTCCTATTCAGTCCCAATTATTTTTTTAGCCAGAGGGTACATAGGTTCAAAATTTTCTTATATATCCTCAGTTCCTCAGGACGGTTCAGGGGAAATATTTATGTCCATATTGATACTGGTGTTATCTGTGTGTATTGTGGCGATGCAAAAGTTGCTGGAGAATTTACAAGTAGGAAGAAGTAGAGTGATATTTGGAAATCTGATTCTTTAAAGTATAATTAGCAAGTAAACCACATCTGGACAATGTGCAAAAGCTCTGTTGAGAAAATTCTTCGTTCCCCATTACAGGCCTGCTACATAGGTTGTGTGAAAGTGCAGATGCAGAGGAGATTAAAGATCTTATCGACAGTGATTTGCTAGCTGTTGAAATGAATACCTCTCTATGTAAAATTCACTGTGTATATGTTATCACTGGGTAAAAGTATGCACAGTACAAGATTGATGTGCCCACCGGTCATTACAAATTAGAGGGGACATTAGTGGGAAGGTGGGGAGACCTCCAGTGTCCCTGATGCCCTCACCTACAAGATGTGCATCCAGCTGCAGCTTGTAACCCTGCACATTAAGGCGTTGGAGCTGGAAATGGATAAATTGCGGATCATCCAGGATTTGGACGGGGTGATAGATATGACATGAAGAGAGGTGAGATACACCCAAGGTGCAGGACACAGGAAAATGTGTGAGAGTCAGGAAGGGGAATGAGGTTAAATAGTCATCGCAGAGTACTCTTGTTGCTATCCAGCACAACAGCCGCTGGACCACTTTAGAAACTGTTTGAGGGGATTATCTGGCAGAGGAAAGTCAAAGGGGTGATAGGGGATTCGTTAGTTAGGGGAACAGAACAAGAGGGGACTAATATCCTAGTGGTAAAGTTGCTAGTGCTAGTGTGGTGGAGGAGGTGATGTGGTTAAAATAATTTGAAGGGGGAATGGGAGCTAGAATGAAAGAACAGCTAGTGGAGAGGGTGAATTGAATTGAATTGACTTTATTACATACATCCTTTATATAGATGAGGAGTAGAAATCTTTACATTATGTCTCCATCTAAATGGGCAATGTTTAATTTATAATAATTTATAGTAAATAGTTTGTACATATGACAGTCAATATAGCATAGAAATACAATTGTATTAGCATGAATTAATCGGTCTGATGGCCTAGTAGAAGATGATGTCCCAGAGCGTGTTGGTCCTTTTGTTGTGGTCCTGTTCCCCAGAAGGTAGCAGCAGGAACAGATTGTGGTTGTGGTGAATTGGGTCCCCAATATCCTTTGGTCCCTTTTTACACACCTATCTCTGTAAATCTCCTGAACAGTGGAAAGTTCACATCTACAGATGCGCTGGGCTGTCTGCACCATTCTCTGCTGGTTCCTGTGATTAAGGGGAGTACAGTTCCCATACCAGGCAGTGATGCAGCCAGTCAAGATGCTCTCAATTGTGTCCCTGTAGAAAGTTCTTAAGATTTCAGGCCCCATCCCCAACTTCTTCAATCATCTGAGGTGAAAGAGGTGCTACTACGCTCTTTTCACAACACAGCCGCTATGTCCACAATCAGCTCCTTTGTTTGAGGGAGAGTTTGTTTTCTTGACACCAGTCAGATGTTGTTCAGACCTCAGACAGAGTCAGCAATCAAATGGTTGAGCATGGTGCGATGAACGTGCTGAGCTGTGTATATCACAATGCAGGAAGCATCACAGGAAAGTCAGATGAGCTCAGGACAGGGAATTATGATATTGTAGCCATTACTGGGACTTGATTGCACCCAACAGTCTGAGGGATTTAGAGGACCAAATTTGCAGAGCGATTGCAGACCATGCCAAGAAGGTTGTTCCAGTAAGTGATTTTAACTTTCTATATATTGACTGGGACTCCCATACTGTAGAAGGACTAGATGGGGTAAAGTTTGTCAAATGTGCCCTTAATCAGTACGTAGAATTCCTGATGTAGAAATGTGCAATAAGCTGTCGGGAGATGATCCAGGGCTGGTGACAGAAATTAGTGATCATAATGCCATGAGATTCAAAGTAAATATGGAAAAAAAGTGGTCTGGACCACGGGTTGAGATTTTAAATTGGAGAAAGGTCAATTTTGATGGTAAGGATCTGACAAGTGTTGTTTGGGACAGGCTCTTTTCTGGCAAAGGAGAACTTGGTAAGTGGGAGGCCTTCAGAAGTGAAGTTTTGAGGGTGTAGTGTTTGTATGTGCCTGTCAAAATAAAAGTTGAAAGGTAACTAGTGCAGAAAACCTTGGTTTTCAAGAGAGATTGAGGCCCTGGATATTTTGTTCCTCAAAATGCCTCAGGCTGTTGGGTGCAACCAAGACTCATTAATGACTACAATATCATAACTCCTTGCCCTGAGCTCATCTGACTTTTTTTATTCAGCTTCTGTTGGTTTCTAAAAGCTTCCTAATAGTTTCTGCTCTTTTGTTTGCCCTCTCTTTGGCTTTTATGTTGGCTTTGGCTTCTCATTTCAGCCACGGGTGTGTCCTCCTGCCTTTCTAATGCTTCCACTTCTTTGGGATGTATTGATCACTCACCTCCCAAATTGCTCCCAGAAACTCCAGCCATTGCTGCTCCATTGTCACTCCTACCTTTTCCCTTCCAAACAAGTTTGGCCAGCTTCTCTGTCATAGAAACATAGAGAAGTTCAGTACGGAAGCAGGCTATTTGGCCCATCTAGTCAATGCCGGAAAAACATTTAAGCTGTCTATTGCAACTGCCTGCACCAGAACCATCGCCCTCCATACCCCGACCATCCATGCTCCCATCCAAACTTCTTTTAAATGGTGAAACCGAGCTCATATTCACCACTAAAAATAAACTAAGAAATTGTACGTTGGTGAGCTTGACATCAGTGGGGGAACGTTATTGGAACGTATGTGCAGGAACCGGATATACAAGACCTGACGAAGGGTCTCGGCCCGAAACGTCGACAGCGCTGCTTCCTATAGATGCTGCCTGGCCTGCTGCGATCCATCAGCATTTTGTGTGTGTTGCTGTGGATATATAAGTATTTGGATAGATGTGGAAGATTAAGGATAGACAGCATGGGTTTGTGCATGGCAGGTCATGTCTAACCAATCTTATAGAATTTCTCGAGAAATTTATCAGGAAAGTGGATGTTGTCTACATGGACTTGACAAAGTCTCATATGGGGGGTTTATCAAGAAGGTGCAGTCACTCAGCATTCAAAATGAGATAGTAAATTGGATGAGACACTGTCTTTAGGAGAAGCCAGAGTGTGGTAGCAGATGGTTGCCGCTCTGACCGGAGGCCTGTGACTAGTGGTGTGTCTCAGGGATCAGTGCTGGATCTGTTGTTGTTTGTCATCTGGATCAGCAAATTTGTGGCTGACACCAAGAATTGGTGTCAGTCACACAAAGAATGACTGACACCAGCGAGGAAGACTATCATGGCTTGCAGTGCGATCTGGACCAGCTGGAAAAATGGGTTGAGAAATAGAAAATGGTATTTAATACAGACAAGTGTGAGGTGTTGCACTTTGGTAGGACCTACCAGGGTCGGTCTTACACAGTGACTGGTCGGGCACTGAGGAGTGTTGTAGTAGAAAGGGACCTGGGAATACAGGTCCACAATTCACTGGAAGTGGTATAACAGTTAGATAGGGACAGAAAGAAAGATTTCAGCCCATTGGCCTTCATGAACCAAAGTACTGACAATAGATGGATGTTATGTTGACTTGTAGAAGATATTCTTGAGGCCTAATTTGGAGTATTGTTGCATTTTTGGTCAACAATGGTCAAGATGTGAAAGAGGTTGAAAGAGTTCAGAGAAAATTCACAAGGATGTTGCCAGGTCTGGAGGATTTGGGTTATAAGGAGAGATTGAACAGGTCAGGGCTTTATTCCTTGGAATGTAGAAGATTGAGGGGAGATTTGATTGTGATAGAGGGGCATAGATAGGGTAAATGCAAACTGGCTTTCTCCACTGAGATTGGGTGGGACTACAATCAGAGGTCATGGGTTAAGGGTGAAAGGTGAAATGTTAAGTGAAACATGAGGGGAAACTTCTTCACACAGACGATCATCCGGGTGTGGAATGAGCAGCCAGCACAAGTGATGCATGCAAGCTCAATTTCAACATTTAAGAAGTTTGTATAGGTACCTGGATGGTAGCGGTATGGGAGTAAACAGTTTAAATAGTTCAACACAAACTAGATGGCCCAAAGGGCCTGTTTCTGTTTTGTAATTTTCTATGACTGTGACAAGAACCTGAAATAATACAAAAATTCACCTTTAAGTCCATTTAACAGCTGTGCGGTCCAGCCATTCATCTCAGCAGGAACTTTCTACATAGCGTTAAAACTGTGGCACTTCAAGTTATTAATACATGAAAGAAAATCGCAGCTGCACCTCAGGAAAGTCTATTTGTGTGAGAGTGTTTCAGTTACTGTGGGGCCAGGAACCCATGCAGCTCAGTGGGAACAGGGAATAATACCAATGGAGAGAGTCAGACTGAACCAGGTCACAGATTGGAGATGGCAGAAATGCCGCATTCTTATAGAGACAGGAAGAGCATCAGAGAGTTTGATGGTCATTCCAGATACCAGCACTGTGCCCAGTTAGAAGATGATTTCTCTCACCAACTTGGGTTGAACCTCACTGTAACAGTGTGATGCCAGATCACACCTTGACAACTCAAGTGATTGCTTCTGAAATGTTGTCCTTCACCCATTGATGGATTTTGTAAATCTTTTCACAGGTTAAAAACGAGAAGAAATTCGTCTCCAGGAAACCCAAACACGGCACACCAGTTTCACTATCTCTGTCCAGATATTTAAGAAGTGGAGCAAGGGATTCACTCGATCATCCTTCCTGCTCAGACAGTGGGGAGGAATTCACTCGATCATCTGACCGACTGGCACGCCCGTCATTTTACACAGGGGAGAGGCCATTCACCTGCTCAGACAGTGGGAATGGATTCACTCGGTCATCCCAACTGAAGGTACATCAGCAAGTTCACACTCGACAAGGCCATTCACCTGTTCTGTGGGTGAGAAGGGATTTGGTCGGTTTTCCCACCTGTGGACACACCAGTCAGTTCACACTGGGCAGAGGCTGGTCATCTGCTGAATTTGTGGGGAAGGATTCACTCGGTCATCTGACCTAATGGCTCACCAGCGAGTTCACACCGGGGAGAAGCCGTTCACCTGCTCAGTGTGTGAGAAGAGATTCAGTCACTCTTCCACCCTGCAGAGACACCAGCGAGTTCACACTGGGGAGAACCTGTTCACCTGCTCAGTCTGTGGGAAAAGATTCACTGATTCATCTACCCTACAGATTCATCAGCGAGTTCACACTGGGGAGAAGCCATTCACCTGCTCACTCTGTGGGAAGGGATTCACTCAGTCATCCAACCTACAGAGTCATCAGCGAGTTCACACTGGGGCAAAGTTGTTCACCTGCTCAGATTGTGGGAAGGGATTCACTGAGTCATCCAAATTACAGAGACATCAGTCAGTTCACACTGGAGAGAAGCCATTCACCTGCTCGGTCTGTGGAAAGAGATTCACTGTGTTATACAGCCTACAGAGACACCAGCGAGTTCACACTGGGGAGAAGCCGTTCACCTGCTCAGTCTGTGGGAAAGGATTCACTGACTCATCCACCCTACAGATTCACCAGCGGGTTCACACTGGGGAGAAGCCGTTCACCTGCTTAGAATGTGGGAAGGGATTCAGTCAGTCATCCAGCCTACAGAGTCACCAGCGAGTTCACACTGGGGAGAGGCCATTCACCTGCTCAGAATGTGGGAAGGGATTCAGTCAGTCATCCCAACTACTGGCACACCAGTCAGTTCATAGTGGGGAGTGGCCGTTCACCTGCTCAGAATGTGGGAAAGGATTCACTCAGACATCAAAACTACTGGCACACCAGTTAGTTCACACTGGGCAGAGGCCGTTCACCTGCTCAGACTGTGGGAAGGGATTCACTCAGTCATCCCAACTACTGGCACACCGGTCAGTTCACACTGGGGAGAGGCCGTTCACCTGCTCAGACTGTGGGAAGAAATTCACTCAGTCATCCCACCTACAGAGTCATCAGCGAGTTCACACTGGGGAGAAGCCATTTACCTGCTCAGAATGTGGGAAGAGATTCACTCACTCTTCCACCCTACAGAGACACCAGCAAATTCACACTGGGGTGAAGCCGTTCATCTGCTCAGAATGTGGGAAGAGATTCACTCTGTCATCCAACCTACAGAGACACCAGCAAATTCACACTGGGGTGAAGCCGTTCACCTGCTCAGAATGTGGGAAAGGATTCACTCGGTCATCTCACCTACTGGTACACCAGTCAGTTCACACTGGGGAGAAGCCGTTCACCTGCTCAGAATGTGGGAAGGGATTCACTCAGTCATCCCACCTACTGGCACACCAGTCAGTTCACACTGGGGAGAGGCCGTTCACATGCTCAGTCTGTGAGAAGAAATTCACTCACTCTTTGACCCTACAGAAACACAAGCGAGTCCACACTGGGGAGAAGCCAGTCACCAGCTGAGAATGTGGGAAAGGATTCACTCAGTCATCCCAACTACTGGCACACCAGTCAGTTCACAATGGGGAGTGGCAGTTGTTATGAATCCCTAGGTTTTGTTTGCTGTGGACTGTCATTTTAAGAGAGATGGATTAAGAAGGCGAATCAGTCTGACTTGCAGCTTGTTTAAATCACTCGCAGTTTGTTTAGTTTTAACCAAGGACATAGACACTTAGGGTCAGATGGAGACAAAGGAGGGAAAATGAAAGGATTGAAACAAGGGAAATAGTGGCTAAGGGTCACTGTTTAGAACTTTCTTATGCCCACAAGGGTGGGTTAATTATCGATTCAGTGTACATCAAATGCGTGGTTGTCAGCTTGTTTGATCCATAGGAGTGGATCGGATTTGGGGTATCCTGTGAAGACCACGTGTGTTAACCCTTGCCTGGGTGTGGTGTGGTAATTCACTTGAAGACGATACCCCTTGTGACAAGTCACTTTTGGTGATAACTCGTATGTGGATTTGGAAGGACGATGGATAAAATTTAGAGCGACTGTTCTTTCGTTTTACCACTGTGGAACATCTGGAATTCGACATCATTACCTCCTCTTGACATTTACCCTGGATTACAAATATCTCCCTCTCATCACCTATTCCGTGGATGAACTAAACTTTCATACTTTACCATCTCAAGACTCTAAGCCTTGTTTCCTCCGAGCTCAATAGTTTGGGAGTTATATTTACACGCATATATACACATAACACTGTTAACTTTTGTTTATCTTGCTTAAGTTACTATATTATAAGTAGATACTAATAAAGATAATGGTTTTAACATCAAAAACAGACTCCAGGTGTAGTCTATTGCTGCTGGTTCGTTTCTAAAGCATTACGGTTCATAACAAAATTGGGGCCTGCGTCCGGGATATGGATGCATTTGGGGACATATTGATTGATTAACTATCGGTCTCATTGGGGAAATCACTTTTGATTTATTTGTGTGTGGAGAATCAGCAGCGATGGATGTCGATAGATTTCTCAAAGTGCCAACCTCTGAGGCATTAGAGGACGACAGAAGGATTGAGTTGATTAACTCCTGAACAAGTTGGCAAAATTAAAGATGGAGGCTGTGCAAAGGCTGAGACATTTTGAGGCTAGAGAGGCTGATAAACAGAGATAAGAGGCAGAAAGACAGGGGCTGTTTGAGCTGGGAAAGATAGAGAGATTGCAGCAAAGGAGTCTAGATTTATCTGGTGATAAGTTTGAGGCCAGTCGGAAAGTTAACTTGGTACCTCCATTTGACGAGGCAGAGGTTGATAAATACTTTCAGCATTTTCAGAAGTTTGTTCAGAGTTTAAAGTGGCCAAAAGAGGGCTGGCCTATTCTCTTGCAAAGTGTAATTAAGGGGAAGGTTCAGCAAGCCTATTCTGTGACAGTTGATGAAGCAGCTGATTATGACACAGTGAAATAGGCTGTGCTCAAAGCTTATGAGTTGGTCCCAGAAGCATACAGGCAAAAGTTTAGAAATTCGAGGAAATCTGTGAACCAGACTTATATGGAATTTGCTTATGAGAAGTTTTTGTGTATTGACTGCTGGTGCACGTCTAAGCATGTAAATGATGATTTTAACATTTTGAAAGAGTTGGTTTTAATTGAAGAATTCAAAAGGTGTGTTCTTCATGACATAAAGATGTATTCAGATGAAAATGTTGCTGCCACTTTGCAGGAGTCTGCTAGATTAGCAGATGAGTTTGCTTTAACTCATAAGTTTAAGTTTACCCCGAATAAGAGTTTCCAAAAGAGTAGCAGTGATAACCAGGGTAAACCAGAAAGAGAAACTGGGATTAGTGACGAGTAAGGATGAGGGAAGTTGTTGAAGGAGAAATATTCTGGTCTTACTTGTTACTATCATACTTGTCATATGATGGCTAATTGTTCCGTCCTGAAGAAGAAAAAGGAAAAGGAGGCAGTCTGAAATGCCTGTGGTCAGTATGTTGAAACACCTATAAACCCACAGGGTTTTGAACAGTCTGTTGAGGCTCAGTTAAGGACTGAGAGGTCTGACTGAGTTATGAAGGGATTCTATTATTTTATGTCAGATGGGCTTGTTTTAGTAAAGGAAGGGTCAACCCCGGTACCAGTGAAAATCCTTCGAGATACTAAGGCTTCCCAGTCACTTATATTAGACAGCATTCTAAAGCTTGGTGATGAGACTAACATTGCTGAGGTAAATCTTCTTAAAGGCATTGGGGGTGGCATGGTTTCTATGCCACTGCACAAGGTAACTTTACAGTCAGGATTGGTTTTGGGACCTGTTAAGATCGGATTATGCTCCAGTTTACCGGTGGGCGTTGTTACTTTGCTGTTAGGGAATGACCTGGCAGATAGTAAAGTTGTTCCTGCAGTGCAGCTGATAACTAAGCCAACCACTGACCACCCACAGACGGAGTTTAACATTTATCCTTCCTGTGCAGTAACTCGAAGTATGGCTGAAAGTCTGCCGACGCAGACGGTACTGTGCAGCGTGATTCTGATACCCATGATAGCCAAAATCGGGATTCAGGTTATGATGACTTGTCGAGCTTTTCTGTCTTCATTGTTTCAACAGGATTCAGGTAGTAAGTCTGATGAGAAAGATTTATCCCTGTCTAGGAAGGAGTTTATAGCAGAACAGAACCGAGACCCTGAGATTGAAGCTTTAAAAGAAACAGCTCTCTCAGATGATGAGATTAAGAAAGTGCCAGTATGGTATTATCTCAAGGATGAAGTGTTAATGAGGAAGTGGAGGCCACCTGCTATACCAATGAGTGAGGAATAGGCAATTGTTCACCAAGTGGTGGTTCCTAAAGTTTATAGGACTGAAAATTTAACTTTGGCCCACAGTAAGCCCTTAGGTGACCATTTTGGAGTGAATACAACTTTAAACAGGATTATGAAATAATTCTACTGGCCTAATTTGAGGAAAGATGTTGTGATCTTTTGCAGAACCTGTCACACTTGTCAAGTTGTGTGTAAACCTAAACAAGTCACCCCAGTGGCCCCACTATGGTCTATACCTGCATTCAGTGAACCCTTTTCAAAAGTTACAGTGGATTGTGTTGTCCCATTGCCAAAGACTAAAGCTGGCCATCAGTATCTGCTAACTATCATGTGTACTGCATCCAGATTCCCAGAGGCACCACCTCTCAGGTAAAACTGTGGCGAAAGCTCTTACCAAGTTTTTTACTTTATCTGGTTTGCCTAAAGAAATCCAGTCTGATGAAGGAAGTAATTTTACATCTGGATTATTCCAGCAGGTAGTTTATGAATTGGGAGCAAAACAAATTACATCATCTGCGTACCATCCGGAATCACAGGGGGCTTTAGAAAGATTTCATTCTACCCTCAAAACAATGATTAAGACATACTGTGTCGAAAATGGAAAAGACTGGGATGAAGGAATATATTTGTTTTTGTTCGCAGTAAGAGTCGGTACAGGAATTACTGGGCTTTAGTCCATTTGAACTTGTATTTGGTCATAGTGAGGGGATCTTTGACCTTGTTAAAGGAACAGTAGGTTGATGGGGATGTACATGTTAACTTGTTAGACTATGTTTTGAAGTTGAAAAATAAACTACACCAAGCCTGTAGTCTAGCAAGACAGAGCTTAAAGATTTCTCAAAACAAAATGAAGTGTCGGTTTGATAAGCGGGCTTGCGAAAGAAAATACCGGGTGGGGGATAAGGTGCTTGCCTTACTTTCAATGTTGATGAATGCTCTTCAGTGGAAATTCAATAGACCGTATGAAACAGTCTCTCAAATTAATGATGTGAATTATGTTATTAAAACACCCAACTGACATGAACTAACACAGGTGGTACACATAAATATGACAAAGCCTTATTTTGACAAGCAGGCACCATCTGTGAGTGTTGTTGTCAAAACGTATGAATCTGGCAACCCTGAGAATGAAATAATTGACTCGTCTGAGACTTTTCACAAGCCAAACATGGTCCCGGTTAGGCTAATGAACTCAGTTATTCCAGAAAACATTGATAACAAGTTGGCTCATCTGTGGCCAAAGCAACAACAGCAGCTGAAGGAATTCTGAAGTTTAAAGATTTATTTCCCGATGTTCCCAAGCAAACCACGGTCACAGTACATGACGTAGATATTGGTCAAGCCAAACCAATTAAACAACATACATATCGCATGAACATAGAAAAGTAAATTGGCTGAGCAAGAAATTGAATATATGCAGGAAAATGGTATTATTAGTCTTTCAGCACCAGATTGGAGCTCACCCTGCGTTATTGTGCCCAAACCTGATGGTAGTGTTAGATTTTATAGGAAGGTAAATGCAGTAACAAAAACAGATGCCTATCCTATCCCTAGGGTGGATGATTGCATCGATAAGGTTGGAAAAGCTAAACTTCTTACGAAGATTGATCTGTTGAAAGGGTATTAGTGTGTTCCATTGACAGACAGAGGTAGATAAATTTCTGCATTTGTGACACCTTCTGGGTTGTATGAATACAATGTTTTGCTGTTTGGAATGAAACATGCTCCAGGAACATTCCAGAGAATGTTTGATTCTGTAATTCGAGGGTTAGAACACACAGATGTCTATACTGATGACTTAGTCACAGGGAGTGCCACTTGGGAAGAGCATATTTCTGCAGTAGAAAAGCTGTTTGACAGGCTTTCCCAGGCCAGCCTTACAGATAACTTGGCTTAGAGTGAATTTGGCCATGCCACGGTGACCTATCTTGGCTATGTTGTAGGTCAAGGCAAGTTGGCTCCTGTTGAGGCAAAAGTCCAGGCAATTTCTGAAGTTCCTATTCTGACTGGTAAGAAGGCTCTTAGAAGGTTTCTGGGAATGGTTGGTTATTATCGTAAGTTCTGTAAGAACTTTGCTGGTATCACTCTTCCCCTGGATAATCTCCTGAAGAAGGGTGAAAAGTTTGTTTGGATCGAGCCTTATCAGGAGGCATTTGATCGATTGAAAGCCATTTTTATGTTATCAACCCGTGGTCAGGGCACCTGACTTTACAAAGCCATTTTCTATAGTTGTGGATGCCAGTGAAAGATGGTGATAATGTTGAACATCCTGTAGCTTACTGTTCCAGAAAATTCAATGAGAGTCAAACAAATTATTCCACCATAGAGAAAGAGTTGTTGTCACTCATCTTGGCTTTGTAGCATGTTGATGTCTATATTTGCCCTGCTCAGAAACCACTTGTGGTTTATTCTGATCACAATCTGTTAGTGTTTCTGAGTAAGGTAAAGGACAAAAACAGAAGATTGTTAAACTGGAGTCTGATTTTGCAAGAATATGATATTGTGATAATGCATGTAAAAGGCAAGGGCAATATCATTGCTGATTGTCTTTCCAGGTGCTAAGCTTCCAGTTTTAATAGTGGAGTAGAATCTGGTATTTGTATATGCTTCGGCAATGTGTTACACGATAACCATACTGTAGTTCGCAGATAAATTTTTGCTCTTTTAGTGATAATTCTCTTTTTTATGGGGAAGTGTTACGAATCCCTAGGTTTCGTATGCTGTGGACTGTCACTTTAAGACAGTGCCTGAGTGAGGTGGGGGCTAACAATGACGTCAGCCGCTGACTTTCTCAGCTCATTTTAAATTTTTACAGAGACTGAGAGCTCAAGGAGCTGGGACTGTCTGACTTGCAGCTTGTTTACATTACTCGCAGTTTGTTTGGTTTTAAGCGAGGACACAGACACTGACAGTCAGAAGGAGACAAAGAAAGAAAACAAAAGGATTTAGACAAGGAAGCCAGTGGCCAAGCGTGGTTTGATTATCGATCCAGTGCACATCGAATGTGCGCCTGTCGCCTCAAATAATCCACAGGAGTGGATTTTGTTTGGGGTATCCTGTGGATACCACATGTATTAACCCTTGCCTGGGCATGTGGTGTGGTGACTCAGTTGAAGATGATATCCCTGTGACAAGTCACTTTCGATGATAATTCGGATGTGGATTTGGAACAACGATGGATAAAATCTATGGCGACTGTTATCTCGTTTTACCACCGTGGAACCTGTGGAATTCGACGTAATTGCCTTCTCTCTACATTTCCCCTGGATTACAAATAACTCTCTGTCATCACCTATTCCGTGAATGAACTGAACTTCCCTACTTTGCCATCTCAAGACTCTAAGCCTTGTTTCCCCCCCTCCCCCAAGCTCAGTAGTTTGGGAGTTATATACACGCACACATATACACATAGCACTGTTAACTTTTGTTTATCTTGATTAAGTTACTACATTATAAGTAGATACTAATAAAGATAATGGTTTTAACATCAAAACCAGACTCCAGGTGCAGTCTGTTGCTGCCGGTTCGTTTCTGAAGTGTTACGGTTCATAACAAACTGCTGGAATCTTTAGGATCGTAGCTTGTAACTCTCAGCTGACCAGGTGCTGCATTCAATTAAACCTCTTGTCATTCTAGCTAACAAAAAACGATTCCTGGAAATCTCAATGAGATAGAAGGTGCAAGATAATACTTCACAATGAAGTCAAATGTTAGATGAAACTTTACTGATGTACTGTACATCATTGAGCTGGGTACACACGGGCTGGAGAGAGGTTGCACAAGATGTGAGTGAATGAGGAGATGGAACCATGTGGGTGAGGGATCAAGGACAGTCACTGGTGGTCATTCAGCAATACACGGCTACTGAATAATAGGATAGAAAGAGATCCTAAAATGTCAAAGCTAGATCAAACAACAATAACTTTGGCTTAGGCACATTGCCCCTCCCCAAACCAGACAAAGTATCCCATCCGTATACATAACGCCTTCGTAAGGCTGCAGCTCCACCCTTGACTGCAAGAACTGCAGAAAACTGTGGGCACCGCTGAGGACACGACGGAAACCAGACTCCCCTCCCCGGACTGTGACTGCACTTCCCATTGCATCAGAAAAGCAGGCAGCGTCAAAGATCCTCATAACCCTCGATATTCTCTCTTCTCAGCCGGGTCGGAGATTTAAAATAACATTGAAAACACATAGCAGCAGGCTCCAGGAAACCTTCCAGGCTGCTGTTGTAAGCACGTTGAATGTTCCCACCGTGATAAGTTGGACTCTTGATCTCACAGTCTATCTCAGTGTACACTGTACACTTTTGAGAAGCCCAGATACCCGGAAAAGGCTTATTTCTCGCATTTAATGGGTTTATAAAACCAGAAACATTGGCTGCGCTTCGGCTAGTCAGAACAGTGGCATAGATTCAACAAAAATAAACGCAACGATGGCCACCCAGAGCGAGAGGCCATGAGAGATCTGGATCTTACTGCCTTGTCTGAACGGGCAAAAAGTAGATCTACTCAGGCAGATGGAGCAGTGTCCCGAAGGTGTTGTTACCCGCTTTAACCTTCTCTGTCTGCAAGAACACAACAGGTGGAAGGGCCGCTTCCGGTGCCCTGGAATGACGTAAAACAATTGCAGACACCGGCTATCGATCCAGGTGAAGTTTGGATTCGATACCTGGCCGGGTGATGGAGATAAAATTCCTGGGGTAAACCTCAACGGATGGGTGCAGTCTCGGTATCACCAGCCTATCACGCTCCTTGGATCAGGGCAAGAAGGGCTGAGCGGCGGCTCATCTCAGTCGGTATGTTGTGAAGGTCCCACAACACAGACCGACTCCGGCAGGTTCTGTTCAGCGAACGCAGAGAGGCCGCCAGATCGGGGAAGTTCATTGGATTCACTACCCGACATCGGACGTCCACGCTCGGGACCAGCCTCAATATTCACCGATGAGAACTTGTTGTCTTCACGCCCGGACAGTGAACCCTCCCTCGGTTTCCAGACGCTGGGGGTGATGGTCCTCTCCCAATCCCGATCCTGCAGATGATCCGCCGCCGCCGACCCGCTTCAACACAGAACTAAAGGGAAGTCAGGACTGTAATTTATGTCATCAGAGCAGGGGGCGGAACCTTGGAAACAAGGCAGATCTGCGGTAAAAAGGGAGCGGGGTACATACATGTACATACATGAAAGTTTGCAACGTTTTGCAATTTTCTCCGTCAGCTGAGATTCTACCAAAACTTTCATAAAAACATGTGAATATATCACAGAACATGTAGCTACGTTTAGATATACAAACATGACAGATTGTACAGCAGTTGTCTGAACACACATCGTTCAGGTGTGTCTGTGTTAACTCTCAGCGAGCAAGAAGTAGTTTTTACTGATCTGCATTGACTGTGAACTCCTGCTGAGGGAACTGTGGATCCGGTTGCAGAGAGAGGAGCAGAGCCCCTCTGAAGCTTGTTGATTAGTACTGAGCGGACGATGGTGTTGAACGCGGTGGGAGTGTATCACTGAGACTGTAATACCCTTCCAGCAATGCTTAAATCTGACCAGTGTCTCTTTTTAGAATCATCGCGCCGTCTATGATTTTCAAATTCCTGCAACCCTTCGATATGTCCAACAACTACTCTATTTGTTCCTGTCTCTTCAGCTCAGGTAAATTGCCAGCATGTTCTACTCTGTTCGTGTTAATTCTGCCCTCCTCAAATCTGTCTGTCCTTAACCGCTTCATGATCCCACGGAACAAACCCGCAGAACGCAGGAGAGCGGATCGCATGCTCTCAGGGAGGAGATGCGGCAGTTCGCACAGAAAATGCACAGGCGCCTTTGTGACACCAGCGATCCGCGGAGCTTATGACGAGGTGCACACACCAGAATGAATCACAAGTAGACCCTACACTTCAATAACTGCAATGCCTCCATTTCTGATAGGCCGAATACTTTAAACGCACGATTTGACCAATTGAATGATGTGCCATTGAAGAAAAGCCTCCTCTCTTCCAGAAGAAAAGACAACCTGTCTGGCTAGAGCCGAGGTGAGGAGAACACTACCCAGGAAAGTCCCACGCAAATCAGCAAAGCCAGACAATTTACCCAGGCAAGTGCCAAGGGACCATATGGGCCAGGTATGAGAAGTCTTAAAGGACATCTTTTTTATCTCTCTGAAAGAGTCCACTGTCTCTTCAAGTTTCAAGGCTGATCCTTGTTCCCAAGAGAACAACGATAACTGGGCTAAATGATAATGCCCAGTGGCACTGACTTCAGCAGTCATACTGTGCTTTGAGCGGACGGTAATGGGTCGTTTCAAATATCACCTTCCGGTTACTTTGAGTCATTTTTAGTTCGCTTACCACTCAAACGGTTCCATTGATGATGTCATGGCCTTGCCCTTCTCCCCAGACTTCTCCCACCGAGATGACGATGCCTCGTATGCCAAGATGGAGTTCACAAACCTGAATTCGGCATTAACACGATTATCCCTCAGAGGCTGGTGGGTAAACTGCCCTCGTTGTGACTCAACACTCCTCTCTGAAACTGGATCTTAAACTTCTTGACGTGAAGCCCCACTCGATACGTGTTGGTAGAAACAGCAGAAGCTCCATTACGCTGAGCAGTGAGCACCCTCACCCACACCCCAGGTTGTGTGCTCAGTTATCCAAACTGCTGTCTGACATCTGCACTCCCGGATTCAGCTCAAACAACATCAGGTTCGCTGATGATTTTACAGTGGTTGGTATCGTCAGCAACAATGGTGAGTCACCATTCGGAGAGGAGGCAGAGAGGTCTGTTAAATGGTGCAAGAACAACAGCAAGAATGTCAACGTGGATAAGACAATGAGAAACGATGATGGACCGAGAAGGCACAGATCGGCCACTCTCCATTGTTCATCAATGGATCTGCCCTGGAGAGGGTCAGGAGCACGATGTTCTTTGGTGTGTACATAGCAAACGATCCAACCTGGACCCACAACACCTCCGCACTAGTCAAGAAGGCACAGCAGTGGCTACTGGAGCTAATGGAGAGTGTCGTGTCTGGCTTCATCTTTGCATGGTACGGAAGCTGCAAGGCATCGAACCACAAGACAATACAGGGGACAGTAAAAACTGCTGAGATAATCATCGGAGTCTCACTCAGCTCTGTTTGTGACATTTTGCAGGACCGTTGCAGACAAAGGAGCCAAAGCATTGTTGAGAATCCCTACCACCCATCCCGTGATCTCTTTGACACACTCCTGTCAGGGTAAAGGTGCATACATATCAGGACTAGGAATGACTGTCTGTGGAACCACTTCTTCCCTCGAGTTGCGAGACTAATTAAAGTCCTGCCACTGCTGATGTCTTGTCACTTGGACAGTGAGCTGTTAACTTAATGTATACTGTTTCCCAGTGCTGTGCGTTACAACATGCACTTTGTACTTTATTAACCAGTTTATTGTACAATATTTTGGTTTATCTGTTGTGTCTGATATATGTTGTGTTCTTGCACCAGGGTCCTGAGGAAGGTTGTTTCGTTTGTGTCGAGAACTTTGGCCAGCTGGGTCAGGTAAACACTTTTGTGAGACTAGAGCATCTTGTGTCTTTCTTGCTTCATGCCTGGATCAGCCTGATGTTGCCCTCTAGCGGATTGTGTTGTACTGTCGTCTGGCTTGCAGCTGTATAGCATCAGGCCACATGACTTAAGCGTTTTCCCCTCTAGCTTGCTCAGAGCAAAACCAAATATGGAAATGTTGAACAAACCATACCTGTTCGAATCAACCATAAAGATGATAAGCGGCATCGTTGCTCTCTGGAGGGACGGCTCCCCGTGTCATTGAAAGAGTCTCCTAACGAATACCTAAGTCAGAGTCTTGTGTGGAAAAGAAAATTCCCTGACGGTCTGGCAGCGAGGATGGCATCCCTGTGTACGGGATTCAACTCAGCCCTTCGGACAGGAATCTCATCCCAACCTGTGAGACTTCCCTGAAAGACGGGAATCAAGACCAGGACCAGGACCAGGGTGAAGCGTGAGAAAGGTCGTCCCTGAGCGGCCGGTGACCAGTTCCTGAGTTGTGGTAAGAACAAGAAGGAAACTGGGAAAGGGCGACCAGATCTGATGGACAGATCCGTTGTTAAATTTAATGGGACCCAGGTACTCGTATATAGTAATCAGCTGATTGTGGAGCGCGGTTAGTATAGGAATGTATAATACTAATAAGGCGAATAAGTAAAAAATAGAAATACATATTAAAATGGGAAAATGGGCCAACTCGATCGGAAGAGTACAAGGGGCGCCCCGATGAGCGACGCCCAGCTGATCCAAAGCTTCATGAAGGCCTCAATGAATAAGGACAAGGAGAGGAAAATCGCACAATACAAGAGCACAAAGCAGTTGTTACGCGACCCCCGAGCTCCCCCAGGTTCGCCCGTCGATAACTTTTGCTTGGAAACGGGACAACAGATTACCTTGTTACCTTTTCCAGTGATTTACATATTTGGATCAGGCAGATTGGCCCCATGGAGGTAGATGGGAGGCAGGGTTTAAGGGTCAGGCACAACATCAGGCCTGTACTGTACTGTGATGTACTATTCTATGTTCTCTGTAAATGTTGAATGAGCTAATCCCGTTAGACTCAATGATAAACAGGTTGCGTGTACTGATTGTAAGCGGAGATGTTGCTCTCTGGAGGGATGGCTCTCCAGGTCACATAAATGAAGAGTCTCCCAAAGAATACGTGTATCTGAGTCTTGTATGAAAAGGAAATTCCCTACAAAGGGATTAAAACAAAAATATCAAAATTACACAATAAAATCATAAAAAATTAAAAGGCGATTAAAGCAGAAAATGCCAAGAGAAACTAGGAACTATCCAACACATCCCAGGATCTTGCAACAGTTGAGTTCAATCTGATTAGTTACACAGGCAGCATCCAATGGCAAGCATCATTCACCAAAATCTCGCTTTAAAATACAAGCTCATGAAAGTCATTAGACGTCATGATAAACACAATGCAGACCAGTTTCAGAGTCGGAGCCCTAAAATTATATTACCACCGATCCAATATTAGAGATGGGGCGGTACATGATACCCATCCGGATCTAATATTACAGGATTAACAAGAAAAAACAACTTACTTAATAGATATCACCATTCCAAACACACATAACATACAGAGATCAAAGTGTGAAAAACAACAGAAATATACTGACGTGGAAAATGAAATTGAAAGAGTATGTTTCAAGAATACAAAATATGGTAAGTAATGATTGTAAAGGGGGTTTCTTCTTTTTTCTTTGTTACTGTGTATGTAATCAAAATGGCTTCTTTGTTTTGTTAAAAGCAGGAATGCTTCTTTGTTGTGAGAGAGTAATATCTACAGCTGGTTTCATTCCAAAGTCACTACACAATATCTTTAAACAATTAGGCCCTCCCAGCAATATTTATGTAAATCTCCAGAAAGCCACAATACTGAACACTACCAGAATAGTCGTAACATGGCAATTGAGAATAAAGTGTGTTCGTCTATGTCCATACTTCAAGTTTTATCAGCTTTAGCTGAGAAAAAATAAAAATAACAATAAGCGTGCGATTGTACTGGATGGAAAATTTTATTTTCAGGCGGCCTTTGACAAGGTGCCGCATGTGAGGCTGCTAAACAAGATCAGAGCCCATGGAATTATGGGAAAGTTACATACGTGGATACAGCATTTGTTGATTGGCAGGAAACAGAGAGTGGGAATAAAGGGATCCCATTCTGGTTGGCTGCCGGTTACCAGTGGTGTTCCACAGGGGTCCGTGTTGGGGCCGCTTCTTTTTACGTTGTATATCAACGATTTGGATTATGGAATAGATGCCACCAACAGAATTAACAAACTCATTCGCAAGGCCAGTGATGTTGTGGGGGTGGAACTGGACTCACTAACGGTGGTGTCTGAAAAGAGGATGCTGTCCAAGTTGCATGCCATCTTGGACAATGACTCCCATCCAATCCATAATGTACTGGTTAAGCACAGGAGTACATTCAGCCAGAGATTCATGTAACACTGAGCGTCATAGGAAGTCATTCCTGCCTGTGGCCACCAAACTTTACAACTCCTCCCTCGGAGTGTCAGACACCCTGAGCCAATAGGCTGGTCATGGACTTATTTCCACTTGGCATAACTTAGTTATTATTATTTAATTATTTCTGAGTTTTATTTTGCTATATTTCTACGTTATTCTTGGTTGGTGCAACTGTAACGAAACCCAGTTTCCTTCGGGATCAATAAAGTATGTCTGTCTGTCTGTCTGTTTCAGGCTAAGTTTGCTGATGATACAAAGATAGGTGGAGGGGCCAGTAGTACTGAAGAAACAGAGGGTAGGTAGAGAGACTTGGATAGATTGGGGGAATGGGCAAAGAAGTGGCAAATGAATTACAATGTCAGAAAGTGCACGGTCATGCACTTTGGTAAATAAATAAACGGGCAGACTATTATTTAAATGGGGAGAGAATTCAAAGTTCTGAGATGCAACGGGACTTGGGAGTCCTCGTGCACGATACCCTTAAGGTTAACCTCCAGGTTGAGTCGGTGGTGAAGAAGGCGAATGCAATGTTGGCATTCATTTCTAGAGGAATAGAGTATAGGAGCAGGGATGTGATGTTGAGGCTCTATAAGGCACTGG